>NC_056725.1:1346218307-1346260807 GCF_019279795.1 Protopterus annectens | reverse complement strand
ACTAGGAATGGAAATCTAATTGCAGCATACGAGATCAGTTACAAATAAACTAAGTTATATATAAGCAGCAAAATGCCAGTGAATATGTTCCTTCCTTTCCATGGGATGCTCTTTGTAAAACTTGCTTTCGCTGTAGCAGTGTAGTTTCATAGGTACAGTACTGTCTTGTACACTGAGCAGCCCTAGTTTAAATCTCTCATTATGCAGTGATTTATGAGAGTAAAGTATTTTACTTTAGCATTAAACCTTCTTTACAACATGACCAACGGAAAGCATGATGATATAACACATTTCAAGTGTACTGTTTTCTTTGTAGACTTAAAACTTTACAATAGGAATTAATAAGTTTACTTATTGCACACACACTGCTGATGGCAATGTCACTTTTATGAATATGTATGAAGAATTTTGTAAGAGAATCATCACAGAAATATGGTAGTGAAGTAGTAACTCT
This sequence comes from Protopterus annectens, assembly GCF_019279795.1. NCBI lineage: Eukaryota > Metazoa > Chordata > Ceratodontiformes > Protopteridae > Protopterus > Protopterus annectens. The sequence goes on along the minus strand of NC_056725.1, from coordinate 1,346,260,353 downwards.
TGCTCTTTCTCAATCTTTGTATGGCAACTATATTAAAAGCCTCAGCACACCTGCAAAACCTCTTTATTACTGATGACAGAGCTTGATGACAGGGCTCCCAGCAAGTTTATGAAATGAAGCTCTTTGTTTCTATCTGCTGAATCACACATTTCTTTGTTCATCTGTCTTCAGAAATAAAATAAACTTTCAAGCACACCTATTGGTTGTACCCTGGTTTTATAACCTGGCATGGGATTACCTATTAAGAGCTACAAATTAGTACATGCTTGGAGGCCCCCCTTCATTCTTAATAAGAAACATCATTTTTTTTAGCTTGATTTGACAGGCACTGGACTGTCTGGAAGCACTTACCCCAGAGAATATACCCGACATTGTCTGGCCTTGATACGATGAGTTAGGCTGAACCTGTCATCCAGGCAGATGGCCCACGACTTTAGTGAAGCCTCTGATGTAGCAAGCAAGCCTCTATGATTCTTGTTCTCACAACCAATCTGTTAAATGATCAAGAAATAATACATTATTAAGAAAAAGAAAAAAGATACAATAGATTATTATCATAAATATAAATCTTCTTTATTTTTTCTCTGTAAAAATAAATTTGACAAGTTCTTAAGCCCATTTCTTGTACAGAACAGAACAGGTTTTCCTTTTGCTGCTTTAAAGGTACCATCTTATAGTTTAGCAATCAAGGCTAACAAAAAGCATTTTACTTGTTTAGTTGTGATACTCACCTCTTTCCACAAGATATACAAATATTACAAATACTTGGAAGTCATAAATATGGACTGTTTGGCTATGAATGCTGTCCGTTCTTATAAAGTCACTTTGTGCTACAAGTTTTTGAAATTAAAGGACTGCAGATATTTTCCAGATGTATATAAATATCCATTGACTGCAGCCTGAATTGCATTTTTTTCTTTCTTGTTCAGGTTAGGCCAGTTATTTATTCTTTCTTTGTTTCTTTTTTTTTTTCTGTGACAGATTTATTAATTCTGGCTCCTCTACTGACTCACTGGTGGCACCAAATACTTTGCTCACACCCTAATCAGACATACAGTATACTGTTTATTATTCATTAATATTAGCTGCATCAAAAGTCAAAGACATTCTTTTCTTGAGCTCTGTGCAATAAAGTAATACTCCATTTGGATAAAACACCAGTACAAAACATCCAGTGTTAGACTATACAGTGTTCTTAATTAATAATGTACTTGTTTAGTCAGTTTGTACAGTACAAGTGCTACAAGACTGACCATCTGAAATTATAAATGGTCATCTTTGTGCAAGCATTGAGCTGACATTTGCTACCCCCAAAGAGGTCAGGAAGGGCAGATGAAACTTGCTTTTGCATGCAGTTCTTGATTCAGAAAGAAGAAATGTCATTGCATTTACTGCAGTGTACATTTGCCTGTTCCACTGTAGTCATTCTGTTATTTTTAACACATGACGGATATGTGATGTAAATCTGAGGCAATAACAATGGCAGAGGACTAACGTTTTTTGCAACAACATCTAACATCATATTTTACTGGCAGCTCATGAAACACAAGCTGGATGTTTTTTCAGTTCACTTGTTCAGTCCGGAAGCTGAAAGTTTTCCTTTATTTTCCTTTATACACTACAACAGCGCTTTATGACTGTATACTGCCAGGTTCACCCCCCCCCCCCCCTCTACTACTGACATCTTAGAATTCATGACATCTTAGACTTCAGAAGCATGGTTATTGTAATGCAAGAGATTCTTTTAACTTTTTGGAAGCAAATACAAGGTAGTCAATTTACCTTTAAGATGCCTACGTCAGTAATTGCCGTGGATTGAATCCTATGCTCTTGAACAAGTGATTTTTTTTGTATTTCAACAATGAGAGTCAGCAGTCAGATTTGAAGAATTTTCACATTTCCTTGTGAAGTTGTAACTGTTTGCACCACTCACTCTCTAATTTTATACATTTTTATATTGAAACAACTCGGTTCCAGCATTCATCCACAGGTGATAATTTCTTGTGGTATAAACTCTTCATGATGATTCCGATTACAAAAAGTATGTTATATTTTTAAATCTGTTCCTCAATGTATTCTGACAGTTTTGGCCCAAGAAAAACCTCACAAGATCTTTCTTTACATGTGGTAATTTCAAAATGTGACTCATAAATTTTATGAAGAACTGTATTTCAGAGCCGACTAGGAATTCTAATTTTATCCCCCCTAAATATCAAGTACTGTACATATGAAAATTTATGTTAATAACGAAAATAAAAATCTAAAGTCTGAATATACTGACTTCATTTGACTGGCCAATCATTCACTACACAGTCTATCATAGCAATTACATTTCTCTGCCCAGTCTGCTACAATTTTCAGTTACCCTAGCTTCTCTGCTCTATAGATGACTGCAAAATTAGTTAATGACTACTAGATCTTTTTCTAGTAAGTCTTTTTTTTTTGCATTCTTATAGGTAAGCTCTTCTAGGTATATCTGCTATATGCATCAATTTGCCAAGTGTATACTAAGTTTGCAAGTCATGCTGCTACAAACTTAGCATCATTTTCTGCAGGCTTGCTGGAACTTTACATGGATTTATTGCAAATGTTTTGCAATGGCATTTAATCAGATTCTACTGTTACTGACTTGTTATAAATACTCATGGAATTTCTTACATTCAAAGGCTATTTGCTAATGCTTCTTTCTCTGTCAATGCATATTTTGCCTGTATTTCTGTTAGAGTGCTTGTTCCATATTCTATGGCTTGGTGCAGCGGTAGCATTGTTGCCTCACAGCAAGAGGTTCTCCCGTTCGGTTCTTGGCTGGAGTGCGGGGAGTGCCTTCTGTATGGAGTCTACATGTCCTCCCCGCGGTTTGGGTGGCCGTTCGAAAGACATGCGTAAATGGGCGTGCCTTCGTTGAAGGTTGAATGTCGAGCTGTTACCTCAGCGTTCGTGAAAATTTACTGCCAATCATTAGCGGACCGGAGTTCCACTGTGGCGACCCCTAACCGGGAAAAGCCGAAAGACAAACAAACAAACCTTCCAGTAATACTACTGCACCAAGGCTCTCTTACATAGCACCCACTTGAAGTATTGCAGAATGAGAAATATCCCACTTCAGAGTAAGAGACTCTACAACAGACTTTTTTTTTAACATTTTAAAGTTTCAGTCCTTTTCCTGTATCCAATGCCATATAACCCCATGCTTTAATAGATTCCTGAGTGGCACTGTTATATCTGACAAATCTGGTATGCACATGGAAGCATATTGCTTCATACCTAAGGATTGCATAACAGACAACTTATCTTATGGCTTCTGAATTTTAAATATAGCCCTAATTTTATCATATTGTTGTCTAATACCTTCTAATGTCAATCTATTACCCATATGTAGTCACACAGATTTCACATTTGCTTCTGTTCATCTTCTTGTCATTCTGTATCACTCTGTTAAGTGACTTAATAACCCTGGTATCATTTTCCTGTATGATAGCATCCCACATCAGAATATCATTCATTATGTTAACTGCACTTTTAAAGAATCAAAATATTTCTGATGCTTCTCTTTTAAATACTTCTGGGGCAATGATATACCAAAATGCAACTCAAGAAGCCTGTATCTGTCCAAAGGGGTACTAATAGTGCAAATCTTAAGTTAGCATCATCCAATTTAATTTGGAAAAACACCTAATTGGCACACAGCACTGAAAAGAATCTTGCATAAGGGATTGTAGTAACGTTTTCAACTGATTTAAGTGGATAACTCCCCCTTCTGATCCACCTACTTAAGCACTGGGGATCGAAACATTCCAAGCTTGTCCTGATTCACAGTTGCTAAATGCTTTTGGCCAACTCAATCAATTCATCTTGCTTTACAATCATGCCAAAGCTTTCCATATGTATCCATTTCTGCCCATTCTTGCTTTTAGTATTGTTTTTTGTGAAAATTTAATGCAGTTTTCCCCTGGAAAAGACTCTAATCCAGTAAATAAATAAGAATAACTCTAAATTGTCAACAGTATCCTGAGTACTCTACTTCATAAGTTTCAGCAAAGTACTCATGACTATATTTCTGTTATTATACTTGATAGTATTATTGGGACTTTTTACAGTTCTAGAATGTGCAGGAAAATGCTTTTGGGGAAACATTATATGAAACATGCAGTTTTGTACTCAGAAGCATGCTTGCTATTTTCTGCATAAATCTACAAATTATTTTGCATCTGTACTGTACAAATCCTTTTAATCTTGTCAGGTTTCTCACAAACATTCCAACCCAGTATATGTAGTTGTGGTTTACAAAGGTTGTGTGCCACTTCAAGTGGCATTGGTTTAATTGAAAGTTAAACATCTCTAACATTTTGAAGTCATACATCCAAATCAGTGACACTCCTATCATTGCACAACACATAAAATAATTATTTTTGTAGAGGATAAAGTTTCCCCACTCTGATCTCTAACTACTCATACTCTGAAGTCATGCACATTCCCATTAGGAGGAAATAGGAAAAACAAAAACTAAAACCCACCTACTAACTATTCACCAGCTCCCATAAACCAGAAACAAAGCACACAATGTGTAACATAGCCAGTTTCAACACAGTGAAATATTAAATAAAGGAAGTTAGTGAACTTACTATTTTGATGTTTCAATATTTGTTGATGCAGGAGATGATAAAACATAAGATTTCTACTCAGGCACTTTATCTGGTTTACCCAGGACACTACCCGGAACATTAACCTATCCTTACTTTGGTTATGCCAACAATTAGTTAAAATCTGTCCCAATAGTTTTCATAGGTAGGTACTAGGCTATCTGGCCGAAGGCATTTATAAGCCTAGCCAGAATGTGGTGGCTTTCACCGCCCCCTTAGATTAGTTCCCTGTGCCTCTGTCCAGCAGAGCCATTGAAGTGATCCCCAGGGTAAACTTTCTGTTTCCCATCCACTCGTCAAGGTTTATCTTGAAGAATGTTAGTGAGGAGCTCTGCCTAATGTAGACTGGAATCTTGTTCCAAAGCATGGGAAGTCTCTGGGATAGGAATCTGTCCCTCCAGCACATCCTGTTTATTGTTGTGGTGAGGTCTAGATCCCTAGAGCATGTGGCTCAAGGGGATAAGGTTTTCTTTAGGTGGGGGTTTTAGTCTGTGTCCTGAGTATATTAGAAGAGTACAGGGAAATTTGTACAAAGGCTTCCCTACACTTGCTCAAGATGTATTTGCTTGACCATTAGTAGCCCTGCAGGAGAAAAAAAAAGATGAATGGCATAATGCTGAACGTTTCTTCCCCACTGGAAATCATTGCTGGTATGATTTCTAATTGTGTGCCAGCAATGTTTCACTTCTTTAGGGAGATTTCTCTGTTCTTCAAGTTGGTGTGACTGTAAAGGTTGTGTGTGTGTGTGTGTGTGTGTGTGTGTGTGTGTGTGTATATATATATATATATATATATATATATATATATATATATATATATATATATATATATATATATATATATACGGTTTGAGCGTATTGCTCCAATGTTGGGGGACCCCCTGCAATAAACAAAAAAAGAAGTTTTTTGCCCTTTTGGATTTCAGGTGTTTTTTTTTTCATTCTTTTGGAACATCAACTTTCAGGAACTCATTGTTTCATACTAGTACCTTGTACAAAGTATTAGGCAAATTCAGAGATTCAAAGGCATTTTCTAATAAAATACTGCATTCAACACTAGTCTCTAACATAAATGCTTATATTTTCACTTTGAAACACAATGCTCTCACAAAAATATTTTCAGAAGAGTTTATGGTCTTTGTAGATCATACTGCAGTTCAGCTTATGCATTTCAACTGCAGTCACAAATTTTTCTGCTTTGATCTTTTCATTTGACTCAGCAACAGTGTAAATCTTGCTGCACATATTTAGTTCAATGGTCATACATTTTTATGAAATCATTCTGACCCCGACAAAGTCTACAGATTTCACTAAATACTTAACAGTGCAATTTCTTTGACTTGCAACCACACCTTGTACAAACATCTCTGTTTCCAACGACATATTTACTTTTTGGCACTATCCTGGAAAGCATGCAATTACACTTTCTTTTTAGTGTTAGTTAATTTATTCATGCTTGCCTCATTACTATTATTATTTTCACTTACAGTCTTTATTTTGCACAATTCCAGTTCCTCCGCCAAACCTTTAAGATGTGAGCTTGAAAGTTTGCTTGTACTACATAATATCCAGTGTGTTATTATCAGGTCTGATCCTTGCAACATACAAAACAACTACAATGATGCATTAAAAAGGCTCTATTAAGACCTCAGTGCCTCAAGTTAACAAACTATTCTAGTCTTAAGAAAGGCTTTTCAACAGATCCTTTTTGTTTATAAGTTCATAGGTAAGTATTGTGCTAGCTGCCCTTGTGGACCATTTTAAGCCTAGCTAAATTCCCTCAGTGTGAATCAAACCATATATCTCTTGTGTGTGAGGTATGTGCCTTAACCATTATAGGATTCTGTTATTCATTTTGCTTTTTTTCTGATTTTTTAAAAGCCTGCCTCTGACATGATCATGTTTTATACCACACACAAATTTACTCTTATCAGTTAGTTAAGCAAGTTTCTAAATCCACAGTGTTTCTCAATGTGTTGACACTTAGTCACAACAGACATCTGTCTACAACTGAACCCACAGATTGTTAGTGAAAATAAATATCTTGCATATAAGATATTTTTTCTTTAGCATGACATATGGATGAGGTCTTTTTCTCAGAACTGCTAACATATGTTTTATTCCTCCTGCTTGATGTTAAAACAATCTTCCTTACGTGGAATATGATAGAACAATGTATATGTACAAGCTTCATTCCAGCAGAGTGGAGAACTGCCATTATCATCCCCTTGCACAAAGGTGGTGCCTCTACTGACCCTGGAAACTATCACCCCACTAACTTGATAAGTCTGATCAGTAAGGCCATGGAGTGTATCATTATGAACCTCATAAACAAGGACATAGGCAATCTCCAAGCACTTGTCCCCACCCAGTTCAGATTCATCAAGGGCAGATCTTGCCTGGTGAACCTGATTGACTTTTTTGAGACTGTCACCAAGGCACTGGATGAGGGAAAGTCAGTGCACACAGCTTACCTTGACTTGGCCAAAGCCTTTGACACAATCCCTCACTCGGGCATCATTGAAAAGCTAACAGAACTTGGCGTAAATCCCTATCTCATCAGGTGGGTGGCCAACTGGCTCACTGATAGGACCCACAAGGTCAAAATAGGTGCCACTACCTCTGATAGCAGACCTGTAACTAGTGGTGTCCTCCAGGGATCTGTTCTGGGACTATTGTTTTGCATCTACTTCTCAGAGGTCCAGACAAAGATAAAAGGCTTGTGGCTGACCAAGTTTGCAGATGACTGTAAGTTGGGTGCTGTCACTGACTCCCCATATGATGTTAAAATATTTCAAGAGGGTCTCACAGCAACAAATGACTGGTGCCAAAGTCATGGCCTTAAATTAAATGCAAAAAAATATATTAGCATACCATTTGGCAAAAACACTGCCCCTACTGATTATCACATTAGCAGCAACCCCCTAAGCACACAACTTGTGGTGAGAGACCTGGGTACACAAACTGACAGCAATCTCACATTTGACTATCATGTAGTGGCAGTGGTCAGAAAAGTCTTTTACTTGGTTATCTCAAAAGTAAAGGGATTGCATCCAGAAAAAAAGAGGTTATTACCTCTCTGTACTCCTCTCTCAGTAGGCCAATAATTGAGTATAATGCCCCATTTGGTATGTACCTTTACAAACACCTGCACCAACTGGAAAGGCCACAGAAATACCTCACAAAGAAAATCCATGGTCTCCAACACCTGTCCTTTGTGGACAGGCTCAAATCACTATCACTCTACTCTGTATCATACAGATTGCTCAGAGGTGATCTGTGTCTTGCCTACAAGGCAATCTCAGACACTACTGTACTACAGATGCTCCATATCCGTAAGTCTAACTCCTTGCGTAGTACCCAGTCAAAAGGCTTAAATCTAATATGTGACATTAACAAAACCTGCTGGAGAGACAGGTTTGTCTCCCAGAGGGTGCCTCATCTCTGAAATTGACTCTGCATATATGCCAAACAAAGTATGTCACTGACCCTCTTCAAGCACAACCTTGATGAGTGGAAGGGCAACCACAAATTTGTCCCACGGGCTCCATCTGTGTCGCTCACTGATAGGGGTGACAGGTGCTGATTGAGGTTTTTTTGGGGGGGGATAAACTCTTGGCTAGGCTTGTAAGGGCCCCAGAGCCATTAGCCAAGTAATCTCCTATGATCCTATTATCCTATGAATAATGCTAAAGCTCCAGAAAAAGTATGTGTCTCAGTTAACAAAGAACCAACAACATGTACCAATCAATACAACCCAATGTATGTGCAAGGCCTTCATAAAGGCATAGGCTAGTGCCAGAATAGCCATGGCAGAGACAGTGAGGGTGATCCAGGTTGTGCATGCTGACCTACAGGAGTGCATGTCCCAAAAATGTATACAACTTTGCAGTACAATGGAAGTCTCGCCACCACGTATTAAACCAAAGAAATTTATTAAGCACTTTGTTTTCTCACATATAAGCACTTCTTCAGAATACCAATTGCCACTTGTTGAGTGCTATTTAAATATAAAAAAAATGACATCACAATTGAATCCACAAATCCACAAATCACAGCTAAACCATAATTAAGAAGAACCATATCAGAGTTAAACAAATAAAGAATAAAATCATGTATAATCAACCATATGAAAAACCTAAATGTTATTATACATTAAATACTATTATAATTTAATAAACGTTTAACTGAAATGCAGTCTTTAATACCTAGACCATTATCCGCTTTTAAAAAACCTGCCATTTCAGCTCTAGATATTCTAAATATTTGTTAAAACCTTCCACAAATCTATTCTTCTCAGATTTTTCTATAACTAAAACTTTTAACTGAAATGCAGTCTTTAATACCTAGACCATTATCTGCTTTTAAAAAAAACTGCCATTTCAGCTCTAGATATTCTAAATATTTGTTAAAACCCTCCACAAATCTATTCTTCTCAACTTTTTCTATAACTAAAAATTGAAATTTTTTGAAATTTGTGCAAAATAATGCATGTCTAGCCAGGGCATTAGTCTTATCTTTTCTTTTAATGGCACACACGTTTCTTAGTCCTATTATTTAAGTGTCTTATGGTTTCAAACAGAGATTGTTGTCTGTTTTTCATCTCAGAATGGCGGAAGGAAGTGATGCTAACTTGGATTTGATGATCTACCCAGTACCGGAAGAGATGTTAAAGTTAACTAACCAAAGTAGTTACGAAAGCACAGGTAGTGTTTCATCACAATTATGGGAATTTCAGAGCCAGTCAAATGTTTGGGCATTCTGAAAATAGTCCCAATGATTTTTCCTGGGATGAGGGCACTATTATTGGAGAAGAAGTGTTTTAGACTGGAAGGAATTTGGGTACTATCACAAACTACCTCAATTCTAATAAGTCAAATCCATTTGTAGATATCAAAGGTACAGCGCAGGACTTGAGGTATGTTGAGCCAGGTGTCATGGATTTTAAGACTGCTCTGTTTGAATTAGAATGTAAAAGTTCGAAACTGAAGTCTTTACAGCTGTAAATTCATTACTTGAACAGATGTTGAGAGCTCAATATAGTACCGTTAGGCTTGAGAGTCTATGCATTTCCTAACAGTATTAAACAAGATGACAATATTTTGAGAGAGATTAGTAGCGTGTATAATAAGGCAGGTTTGGAAGTGATGCACTTATTGACCGTATAGAATAATGAGAAAATGAGTTTATTGAAAGAACAAGTTTTCTCTCTAGCCTCAAAAGTTATTAAACATCCATCATTTTGACTGTTTCACTATTTATATGACAGTCTGATTTCCAAAGTTGACAAGCATGTTATTATTATTGTGAAAAGGGAAAAGAAGAAGATAATGAGAGACATTATCTTATATCAGAGTGGACAGGCATTTTTATTAAAAAGGGCAAGATTAAGAACATTACAGCCCAGACGTTTAATCAAATGAATGGTGGTAGTTAAGGGAAACTTGTAAGCTTGATAGACTTGATTATTTTTCAGCAAATTCTGATGTGGATGGACATGTTATCAGAGAATCTACACAACAGACTGGTGATAATGTAACACCACCTTTGTCTGTTAGTAATGTTGCATTATCTACTTCTCTTATTTGTTACAATATGAGTGTGGATGGTAGTCATGTTAGGTCTGGCTCCTCTGGTTCTGGTATTATTGAGCCCCCTTTTCCCATCCCAGCAGTAAGAATGAATGGCTCACCTCCCTTAGGGGAGGGGAAAGGGGTGGTTGGGAAAAAGCAGAGGAACGAAAAAGGATTCTAGTCTCACAGTGGCAACCTTTTAATCTTACAAGTAAATGTTTTTCAGAAAAATAATTGAGTGTACTTTCCAAGGAGATTATGTTTATACTCACAATGACAGTTTTTATTATCAAAACATTGATTTCAAGTTATATGTTAGAAAATTGAATCTAAAATATGTTTTTAATGGTGTAAGGTTGTTAGCTATGTTAGAGCCTTACAAAAAAACAAGTCTTGTTAAGCACCCATTTAATCAACACATTAAATGTTTTTTCATCATTAATCTGAATTGTATAGTTTAATGAGGAAACCTAACAGCTCAGTTGGGTTTCATAAAAAATATTTTAATTTAGACCAGGATGAATATCTTGCATTAGGAAGTTTAAAGATTTATACTAATTATAGAGTCATGAAAGCAGATAAAGGGGATGGGGTGGTTATAATGGAGGTTGCAAAATACAATGGAGCAATGTTATCTTTGTTGTGTGATTCCACTAAGTATAGAAAAGTGTCTAAGGATCAAATTAAGAGGAGCTTTCAGGATGTTGACCTGTTTCTTTTGGACTTATTACATCAGTGGCATATTTCTATAGATTTATTTAATTTTTTTGTCAGTTGATCAACCACAACTTGGAATTTTATTTGTTATACCGAAAATACATAAAAATTCAGTACATTCTCCTTTCAGACCTGTTGTCTCTACACCATGCAGTAAAACAGTTAATATTTCAATTTATTTGGATGCAGTGTTAAAGCCTGTAGTGCAAAATACTGTTTTTTATTTAATGGACTCATGGAGTTTTTTAGATGAATTGAAAAATTATTCTTTTTGTGATAATGAAACATTTTTTGTACTATTGATGTATGTTCCTTGTATATTTCCATTAGACAGGAAGAAGGGTTAGAATTTGTTAGACTCTTTCTTAGTAAATATGCTAGTCATTTGGATTTGGACATTAGCAACATCTGTCTATTGCTGGAACTCGTTTTGGGTAATAATTATTTTCTTTTCAACAACAGTATTTTCCAACACATAAGTGGCGTAGCAATGGGGGCACAAGTTGCCCCTGCTTTTGCCAACTTAGTTATGCGTTGGTGGGAACATGAGTTACAAAATTACAAATTTGTCAGTTTTTACAACAGATATATCGACAATCCTGTTTTTTATTTGGACTGGAGACATACGTTCTTTTGAAGAATTTCTTCAGCAAATTAATAATAGTGTTAAATGGTTGAAATTTGAAATTAGTGACAAAGGTACTACTGTTCATCTTTTGGACACTGAGGTAACGTTGGTCAAGCATGAAAAGAAGTTTCAGAGTAATATTTATTGTAAGAAGACTTTACAAATAATTACCATCACTTTGATAGTTGTCACCCTAACTTTATGAAATTTAATACATTTAGAGGTCAGGTTGTAAAATGAAGTAGGTTAATTAGTGATGATAATAATTGTATTCATGAAGTGGAAGTGCTTACTGATTTGTTTACAGCTGGTGGATATCCAGTTTATAAAGTAAGAGTTATTGCCCACAACGTGATTAAACTTAGAGCAATTAAATTTCAACCTGTTCTTAAGGTAGGATTCACTTCTACGAAGGTACTACTAGGTTCCAATTATGAAACAAGTCATGAATATCGTTGCCATTTCCATTACCTATTAGTACTGATCCTCCATTAATTCAGAACAACATCTCCAACAACTGGAAAATTAATATGGGAAACCAAGAGCTTTGTACGATAGTTGGACCTACTCATAATTTCATTAAAATAACTAAAAGCTGAAGCAAATTTTAGAACATCACGGCTTACAACAACGAAATAATGAAAATATTAAGAAATGGGGGACTTATGCTTGTCATAATTTCTCTTATTGTAGGTACATTTTGGCTGTTAATAGCTTTTATTTTAAGCACATTAATTATGTTTTGGTAGCTAAAGAAAGAAATGACTGCCATAGTGAAGGGTTAGTATACCTCGCTTGTTGTTCAAATTGTGATTGTTTTTATATAGGAAAAACCACAAGAAAGTTAAATAATAGGATTATGTAACATGTGTGTGCCATTAAAAGAAAAGATAAGACTAGACCCCTGGCTAGAAATGCACTGTTTTGCAAAAATTTCAGAAAATTTCAATTTTTAGTTACAGAAAAAGTTGAGAAGAATAGATTTCTGGACAGTTTTAACAAATATTTAGAATATCTAGAGCTGAAATGGCAGTTTTTTAAGAGCGGACAGTACTCTAGGTATTAATGCCCACATTTCTGTTAAAAGTTTATTAAATTATAACAGTATTTAATGTATAACATATAGATTTTTCATATGGTTAATTATACATGATTTTATTCTTTATTTGTGTAACTCTGATATGGTTCTTCTTAATTAGGGTTTAGCTGTGATTTGTAGATTCAATTGTGATGCCATTTTTTACATTTAAATAGTACTCAGCAAGTGGCAATTGGTATTCTGAAGAAGTTCTTACATGTGAGAGAATGAAAGCTCTTAATACATTTATTTGGTTTAATACATGGTGGCGAGACTTCCATTTTACTGCGAAGTTGTATATTTTTATTATGTCCCATAAATGTGATTCACTGGATGCACTTTACCACACAGTGGAACATACAATATCTTCTCTGGCTCTCTTGATAGGGGGAAGGGGTCAACTTCAGAGCTGATCATCTGCTACATCAACAGATGTTAGTCAACATGGCTGTGGATGAGTGAGATCCTACTCCTGTAGTGCTAACACTTCCACAGCAACATTTCTTGTGGAGGTGTCTCCTCCAAGGAGAGGTCTTCCTTGAGGTCATGGTCATTGTCATGCTGGAACATCTCCGAGTAGATGTCTTTTAAGGTCTTGCAGCACAACAGCCTAGCCAGGGTCATGGTACATCCAATACAACTCCTGGCATAGCTAGCTCTCATTGGTGGGGGCATCAACAGAATGCTAAACCCTCTGCCATGCATGTCTTGGATGTGCCCAGTATACTGAGCCACAGTGCTGAAACAAATGCTGAGGCTGTTTCCCTGCAGACAAATACTCATACCACCACAGCCCCTTTAATGACCCCTCTTAACAGTACCACCCCCACCATACCGGCACTTTGTATTTTTATACTCCTCAGCACCCACAAACACACAAATGCACTCCTGTACTCCTTTCTCCTTCACTGCAACTACTGATCATTGTCCCCTGCCCATTGTACATTACTTGGTTTGTCTATATTTGATGCACATCGTGGTCAGTGTATGCATGGGTAAGCACACCATGGTGTTTGTTTTTGCATGCATCATTTTTACTGTAGTGTAAAAGTCTTGCATACATAACTGTGTGTGTGTGTGTGTGTGTGTGTGTGTGTGTGTGTGTGTGTGTGTGTGTGTGTGTGTGTGTGTGATGCATATAGATGCTACGATTCATGTTGTCAAATCTTTTATTGACAAAGTCAAGTGATATGTTTTTGGACAAGTGCAGTGACATTTGAGTGGCAGAAATATTAATTTTCACTGTGGTGTGTGAGAAGTGACTGCATGAAGGTAAGTGTTTTTTTTAATTTGTGCTGAAACGTTTGGATATATAGAAAGATTCTGCATTAGTAGTAGGAGTACATCCGGTGGTATTTGCAGGCTAGGGTTAGAGTATAATGTATGTTTCCTCACTTTGTGGATTCAGCAGCCCTTCAGAAGACATCAGCTACAAGCTTTACTGCAATGGCAGAATGGACATAGTGATGTCATAATTCCCATTCATTCTCTTGGCAGCTTTAAAGTGACATAAATACTGTGCTTTAATTTAACAATTACCATATTATCAATTTATCCTGTTATTAGGATCCACTACAAAAAGTAGACACACAGCTTGCTAACTATCCACACAATAACATAAACTTATAAAACAATAAATCCACTGAACTTTTGACCAACAATGCAAAGACTGCATTTTCTGTAAGTGGGCTAGTTCCCCCTGTATCCCCCATGTGGGAGGCATTCATTGTCATATAATCATGGGGGAAGGAGAAACACCCTGTGAAAATAACAATTATTCTTACATGCTGTAATCTCACTGTACAGAAAACTAACATAAAACCATTCAAGAACTTTTCTGTTCAAGTTATATGTATCAGGAAAATTACATTCAGTGGTAGAATGTTCATTAAATTATTTATCTTATCTTGTTAATAACAAAATGCATTTGTGCTCTTTCCCTCTGGCCTTTCTGTCTATGCATTATATAATTTATAAATATGGAGCGAATACAAAATTATTATAATATTATATGGTCACAGCAAATGGAATGCATTTGGTTCCTTGATTGTTGCTGATGGCTTCTGTAGGGTTCTGCTATCTCTAAAAAGTTTTAACCAATGATCTACATTAAAACTATATACATAGTGTGCCAGATGTTTTTATCATATATTTTAGCTATTGTCAGGATATAGATAGATAGATAAGTAGGTCTACTACAGGTGCCTGCATGCTATTAGCTTGTGATACACTTGCTCCCTGCCATTTGTGTTAATTGGCAAGTGCGTTAACTCCAACTAACCAGATCCTAGTGAATTACACATACGTCCCACCACCCAAACCTAATGAACTCTATAGCCCTATCAAAACCGTAATGCTAACCCTAAAATTCCCACCCAGTCTCTAACCCTACCTATAGCTCTCCTCTCCCTAAGTCTCAAGTCCCTGATTTCTACATACACCTAAAACTCCATTCCCCCTCCATAAACCTACAGCCCCCAATCTCAACCTAACCATAAACTCCCCCCACTCCAAAAATCTAAAACACCCTTCCTGCTACAAAATTTAATGTTCCTGATGGGTCTCTAACCTTAAAACGTCAGTCCCCACTTCCTAAACCTAAAGTCGTCAATCATTCGTTACACTTAAACTCACCTTTCACTCCCTAAAGCTAAAGCTCCCACTTCCCTAAATCTAAATCCCCCTTCTAATCACTGAAACTCCAACCTGCACTTCCACTCCCTCCAACTTGCTCACCATGCCTGATGCACTAACTTTGCCTCAACTCAGCTACTGTGATCGAGTGAAGACTGCCAGCTCCATCTTCTCATAAAAAAAACTTAGACACTTGAAAAACCAGTAAATAAATAAAGTAAGGCAGAAAGGCAGTATACGCTAATGAACTAAAAAACTAAGAACTTTATTACAAGCACGTTCGACCGATAATACTGGCCTTCTTTGTTAGCGTACACTGCCTTTCTTACTTTATTTAGCTCCATCTTCTCCCCTTGGCTACTGCAACCAACCCAAATATATGGTCAAGTCTGAGCACAAAGGGCTGGCTGTGAGAGCTACAAAACGTCCAAGTTCCTGGCTGCTAAACAGTGGTATTTGAGTGCCTCTGATACACACACACACACACACACACACACACACACACACACACACACACACACACACACACACACACACACACACAAAATATCAGGTATATGGATTTAAAGAACTGGGGATGGTGGCATTGGGAGAAGAGACGACCAGATAGGAAAACTAAAATAGGGGAGATTGTAGTGACTATCTGACATATGAAGAAAGGTGAGGCTAAAGACCTAGAAGGTTACCTAAATTATTTTTACAAAAGAGTGGGTGTACTGATAAGGACTTAACAGATGTTTTTTTTTTACGATTAACGATGAGAGAAGTACCTGATTTCATGTATGAGAAGGCTTCTGCCATGGTACTCAGTAAAGGTAAAGGGGAGGTCTTAGATATTGTCAGCTACAGGCCCATTTCACTTTGTAGTGCTAGGGCACTGGCAGAGTGCTTTTTGGGGACGTGACAAGAACAGAGCGACTGAGTTTTGCGAAAAGGAGGCCATTGTCAGATTATTGGGAAAACCTAATAATTTTGTATGGTGGGCCAAAACAAAGGACAGAGGTAAAGTAAGGCATGGTCTTGAAGGATATATGGAATTTGTCTGATATTATAGGATGGGACTCCATGTTGGGGGTGTGAGGCAACTGGTAGAGGATCGGAGATGGCTGAAGCAAATGAAAGTCTTGTATAGGAGGTCACAGCTGAAGGTACTTGTTACTGCTTGGAGTTTGGAAAATATTGCACTGAAAAGTGGGAAAAGGTAAGGTTGCCCTCTGTTGCAGGATTTTTTTTTGCAAAAGAGAGCTTAATGCAATGGGGGAGGACTAAAGTAAGGGTGCAAAGCACAGGGTTATTGAAAGGATTTACTGTTTTTCAGATGATTGCATGACATTGTTAGAGGATGTAGAAAGGCAGCTCACAGAGGTACTGGACATTTTTTTTAATCAGGGGATGAATCAGGCCTGTGTTTGCATCTGCAGACATTGTTAGTGGTTCGAACTGGAAGAGCTGAGAAATACAAAATAGTTTTGCCATTGGCATAGGGTGGAGAGAAGTAGTTAGAATTAAGGGTATATGAACACACTTGAGGAAATACAAATCAAAAATTGGAAGGGCCTAAGGGAAATACTTGTGTACGTTGTTAGATAGATAGCTGGCTAGGATACAAATGCTGAAGGGGAGACAGGAAGTGGTGATAAACATGATTATACTGCATGTGATATACTTAGTGAGGCATACTACAGTTGGCACCCAAGATAAGAAGATGAGCGAGACAGCAATTATGTGATAGGCTTGTATGGCAGGAAGAAAGAGTTGATTTGCAAAAGATAGGCTGAGACCATGCAGGAAAGATGGTAATGGTGGTGGTGGGGTTACGTTGGACACAAGGAAGTATGAGACATCCAGTAATGTAACACAGAGGTTAAGAGGATATAAAGCTAGGAATTTAAAGAGGGTGAAATGGGAAGGAAGACAGTTATGAAACCAGGGCAGTAGATAGGGCTAGCAACTGAATGATTTAGAAGGTGTTTAGGAAAGGTGTTAGGATAGATGCATGAGAAATTACATTAGCTACACCGTGAGAAAAGACAGAGAAAGTGAGAGATAAGGACAGGGTCATACAGATGGAATACAAAGGAAATAAAGAAGTTCACAGATTTAGTAGTTAACAGTGAGGAAGAAGAGGAAATGTTAAGGACTTTAAGGAGGTGACGTTCAGGCAAGCTGAAAGGCAAATTGGGGAATCTCAAAAAAGAGCAGAACTTAAAAATGAAACAGAGAAATCTAGATGTTTGTGACAGTTAAGGACCACATGACCCTCTTAGTCTGTCCATTATTTACTGGATAATCTTCAGGTCCTTATTTACTAATAGTTTATTCCAATCTCCTCCGGTCCTTGTAAGAAAGGTCATATGCCTGTTTCACACATTCTGTAATTCAGCAACTGTGATTAATACTATTACTTCTTTCAGAAATGCTTGTTCATTTATTCCACTCAAACCATCCACCATGTATCCTGAGAAGGCATCCTTCCATATAGTTGAATGCTTGCAATGCTGAACATCTTTAATATTTGCAGAAGTGACAGAATAATCATTTGTCTGCTTCTTCCAGCATTATTTTGTGGGAGGTTGCAGAATAGTGGGGAGTGGGGATTTAGCCTTTCTCTGCTGTTGTGCAATTTCAGGGCTGATACAAGCAAAGAGCATGAAGTATGGGGGTATACAGGTGCAAGAGTTCTTGTTGCCCTGGAAAAAAAAAAACAGGAGTTTTACCTTATTTTATTTCATTGTTTTTAGTTTCGATCCTTGTGGATTGATGTTTTAAAGTTCTGTGTTTTTCTACTTCAGTATTTCAAAGTATATCCCCTCAGACCAAGTCCTCCTTTGCTCATTTAGCACTTTTTTCTTTTTTTTTTTCTGAAATATGTCTCCCACTAAGACTATATATTTTATCTTGAGGTACTTTAAACACTTCTATAATGCACCACCCTGAGTACATATTAAGTTTTTTTAGTACTGTTTTGCTTCTGATGAAAACCACTTACCAGTTTTTTGAGTTCTCCTCTGAGTTAGTTCTGTCATTTTTATATAGGTAGGTTTCTTATACTTACTTTCAACTAGGTGTGCAAATACATTTCAGTGCATAGTTTTGTTCTCCACTTATAAGGTATTTTTTGACTAAGATTTTATTATTTTAATGTTAAAGGAAAAAAGAAACATTTTAACATGTATTTTTTTAAATTAGTTTAATGCTGTTAGTGCTATTATTATTTTAAGTTTTATCATAAAAGTGTTCCCTTTTAATGCAGAAATAATTGTTATGAGACAACAAAGAGCTGATAAAGTGCAGTTGTGTAAGTTATACTTGCCTAAAATAGCTGTTCAAATTCCTCACTGATGCAGCAGCCTTTGGCCATATGGGTTGTTTCTGAAGCTGGACAGTTGTTTTTTCTTGATCAGGGAAACAACCCGTACAACCTAGCAGTGAGAATGATGAACACTGCTTACTTTATGTGTATTTGCTTTCTTCTGGCAGTCTGAGTTTGTGGTAATATCAAACACAGTATTCCAAGGGTTTTTGAAGTCTGGGTCTGTTTATTTCCTAAGCAATTGTTACAAATATGTGAGAAAAGCATCTGCAGTATGCCTGATAGTTGAGTTTCATACTTTTAATGTCTAATGATAGAAAATAATGAACAAATAAGGGCAGTAATTAATTTTAAACAATTATATTTAAGTACAAATGGGTACTGATGAAGTTGAACTAAATGCAAAATGTTGTTGTTTGTCTTTCGGCTTTTCCCGGTTAGGGGTCGCCACAGAGGAACTCCGGTCCGCTAATGATTGGCAGTAGATTTTTCATGAATGCCGAGGTGCCAGCTTAATGTTCAACCTTCAACGAAGGCACGCCCATTTACACATGTCTTTCGAACGCCCACCCAACTGCAGGGAGGACATGCAGACTCCACACAGAAGGCACTCCCCGCACTCCAGCCGAGAATCGAACGGGAGAACCTCTTGCTGTGAGGCAACAATGCTACTGCTGCACCACCGCGGATTTTGAACTAAAGGCAAAATAGTAATCATAAAAGCATAACATATAATCCTGAAAGACCACTGAACATAAAGGGAGAGGTAACTAGATACAGACTCATAAATATAACTGTGATGAAACATCACAATACAAAATGTTACTGAGTTTATACAGTCGCAAACTTCAATCTTTGAAAGGTTTACACAGTAAAAGGGGAAGAATGAGATCAAAGTAATTACTCCAAAACTACTTAGTAATTATAAATAAAATTGATAATCACTGTTGTTAAGGGGAATTCATGGGCAGATGTGTTAGGATGCATTTTTGTCAAACAGAATTATTTTAGACATTATGCTGCTATTATCTCTGTGCAAATAAGGACAGGAAAAATAGCTATTCTTACGAAAAAGTGTCACAACGGATTTATGCAAGTAGAAATGTTCAGACATTACTTTACAAATGAAAATAGGAAAGCATAGCCATGCTTTGTTGATTGACAGGCTGCAATGTCAACAAAGGTAGTGTCACAGGAATAGATATTGTGAGGAGCAACTGCCATGAGAAAGAGAACAAGGATTTACTGGACATGAAAGAAATAGAAATTCAGATGTCAAAAACAGAGGGAAAACATTTACTGGCGATAAGGAAGAAAATGATAACAAGTATAAAATATATTGTAGACTATTCCAAAGGAAGCACCAAATCTGAAGGATTAAGAATTGCTAATTCTTCTACATTTTTGTGTAGAAAAGCAGTCACAGCCTGCTATTGTTTAGATTTGCTTCTGTGATTCTCAAGAAGCTGATGTATCCTGTTCATGATTATGTCATAAATCAGTACACATAGGCATCTGAGCTCCTTTGAGTATGAAATAAATGTGTTTCTAAGGTCAGAAATCTTAGAAGGAGAGATGCTAACTAATATTTTGGTAGCACTGAAAACAATGACACTGGATTCGGTGGTCTTGAGCATTAGTTTATCAGACAGTATCCAGTTTCATATAATGAAGAAACCATGTTGCAAGGATTTAGCTAAGAGTTGCAGGATTTTAAAGCTGGATATTAATACAATATCACCTGCACAAATCATGGCAATTACATTTGGCAAGTCCCAAGATAAATTATTTATAAATAAGAAAAAAAGTAACAAACTAAGAAGAGATCCTTGCAGGACACCATAAGTAAGTGTATGAATTTCAGGCATGGGATGCTGTACAGTTCTATTTTGCAAGTAATTGCAGAACTAGAATATTACTTCAGTGGAGAGGTCATAGTCAGATAGTTTACTGATTAGTGTTTTATGATCCACTCTTTCAAAAACCTTCTTTAGCTTGAGAATGATGGCTTCATTAAGCGAGACTTTCTCCATATTGGAGGTATTTTGCTCTGCTTTTCAAGTTCATAAGTTCAAGTTCCCTTTCTATGGTGTAAATCAAACCATGTACAGTGTGTCTGTGAGGTGAAAACCTTAACCATTACACCAAACCTCAACCCCCATCAAACTCAAACTATTATTATATTAAGGGGCAGACCACTCATTCTGAATTACACATTCCCACTGTGAGTCAGTAGTCACTAAGGTGGTTGGGTAAAATTTGAATGTTAATCAGTTTTATGGGTATATTTGTGAGAAGGGTATCGATAAGTGATGCTTTATTGAAGGAAGGGTTAGGTCTAGTGGGGTGCTTTGTCATTTTGGATAGTCTAAAGGTGTTAGCAGTGGAAACTGGTTTTGTTTTAAGTGTAGAATTCCAGTCAGTGTTGATATATCTGCAACATGTGAGCAGATGTTCTGAAGTGTGATTTCAAGGACAGGTGAAGAAGAAGGTGGAGGCAATTAAACAGTTGCAATGTAAAGTTCAGAGCAACCACCAAAAGAGTTCAGAATAATGAGGTACTTGGGATCTGTGTCATTATAGGCAATGTTTTTTGCTATTAGTGTGGGGTAAAGTTTTTATTCTATTTGAATTAGTCTAGAGACTAGCCTATTATCCATGAAGTAGTGAGTTATGACAAATGTGGGCAGCCATGATGTATCCTTAACACAGGATTCTGCTATGACTACAATTTCTGGAGTATGGTCAAAAGCCCATGTCTCCAGCTGTGTCCATTTATTGTTGATGCTGCCTAAGTTAGGGTATGCAAATGACAAGTGGATGTTATTTGTTTGCTGTAAGAGTGGGCCTGGATTTGTTTGCATGCTGCCATATAGCAGTAGAATGGTGAACAGGAGCACTGCTACTATTTCATGTGATTAACAGATTGTTTTACATGAAGCAAACCCAAAAGTAGTTTAAATGTTTGAGTAATCCTGTAGTGAAATGATGAGGGATATATTTATATATGTCCCTTAAAGATGTTTGGATTGAGCACTGAAGTTGCAGGAATTGGAGATGGAAGGAAAGCAAAACTAGTCATGCTTTCCTGCTTTGGCAGGGAAAACTGTGGTTGCACAGAGGAGCAGCCAAACCAACTGCTAAGGTAAGTTATTGAAAAGCAGAAAGATTCAGTTTTAAGAAAAATAACGATTAGTGCAGGAAACTGCACTGGGTCAGAAAGAAATTACTTGAGAGAGGTAACGTGTAGAAATAGATAATGAACACTCTCTTCATGGGTATGCTGCCCACCAGGAAGACCACTGCTTAAGTAACACCCAGTGACTAACCAAGATGGCAAATAGAAACTAATAAAATATGAAAGTAAGTAAAGCTATGTCATATAATAACCAGACCAAGTCTGAAGGGCTGTACCTTGCTTTTGTCAATTTTGGAGGTACTCCCTCCCTGAGGTTGCAGTAGCATCATGCAGCAGCAGGGAAATAAGATGTGAGGAAAGCCTAGAAACAGCTACCCTAGAACCAGCAAAGCTATTACCACTAATACACGCAATACAGCTGTATCAGTCATAGCATTTTACGATAGCTTTGAACTTTGCAATTAAGTTAATAAATCTGCACTACATCAGCAATTACATGGAAAAAAGTATTTAAGCAATATCATGACTAACAAGGATAATGCTTATACATCAGTGACAGTATTTTACAAAAGCTTTGTAGTTTGTGCCTAGGCAGCTAAATTTGTGCTCCATCAACAATGACATGATAAAAAATAGGGAAACTCGTTTTGAGACATATAAAAGCAAGCACATTTGAATCATACGAGAGCATGTTTGTGTGAACTTTATCATGCCCTCAGCCTACATAGACACGTGCTCGTGTGCACGCACACACACACACACACACACACACACACACACACACACACACACACACACACACACACACACACACACACACACACACACACACACACAAACTCATACATGCATGCACTGCTTTCCTCTTTTATTCCTTATGTCTTATGCAATAGTCTTCCTCAGTGAGGTTGAAAGAGTATTCTACCATAAAATATCACAAAACAAATTTAAAGATGCAATCATGGGTTTTGCTTAAATAGGTAGCAGGACAAGATGGAGTCATGGAGAATGCACAGAGCAGATTTTTTCTCTCATACAAAATATAGTAACACTACCCTTTGGACCAAAACAAAAGGCAAGAAAAAAAAAGGCCTGGAGGATTTAGCAACATATGATATTATAAATGCAGATACAAGCTACTTAATAATTATTTGCATGAAGACAAACCCAGACTGCTGCGCCACATTCCACATTTCTGAAGTATTTAGCAGCAGCAGCTATACTTAAATCTTACACAGGATGTTTGTGTGAAATCTGCAATCCCCTACAGCTTTACTTTTCTCGCTGCTTTGTTCAATAATGTCATCCTCAACCAGGTAGAATGGCCATTTTAATACAAATTAGCATAAAAAAATCATGTCAAACACATGCTTACAGTGTTTGATTTTTTTAAAGTTAGAAAGTTATGCATTTTATAATCAAACAAAGATACTTGTGGGTGTGCATCGCACATACCCGATGTACAGTTAGTGGGTTAAAGGTACAGTTGTAGGAAAGGAGTCTGGTGCCAATGGTGAAATAATTTTTCCCCTTGGCCCTACCCTACTTCCACACCAGGCTCCTAGCTCTGACTTGTGCACACAAATTTATAGTCAGTTTTGAGGACTTCTGGTTCATCTATCAGCATATCTTTGGGATATGGAGGAAACTAGACACCTTGATACAATATAAACAGACACAGGAAAGACTGCTGGTTTCCACAGAAGGTATCAACCAAAATGGGAAATGAACCACAGACTCGAGCACTGATGTTGCAGTACTAACTGCTGCACCTCTGTACAGCCCTTCCCTGAAAGTTTGGTCTCAGATATCAATACTTGCCCAGGTTGTGAACCTGCACTTATTCTGATAAATGTTTGTTTTTCATAAATTGTGCAGTACAGCATGCTTATGATCAGTACATTCTACTAGGGAAAATGATGCCTTGTTAATAGCTCTCAAGTAAGTCATGGACAATTTCTTGTTTTCTGTGAAAAAAGTGCCTCTTGTCCACTTTGCTCCTACCACAAAACAATATAAATTAAAAAACAAACTCACTGACAACCTAAGTTTTTCTAACAGTTTGTAGAATGTTTCCTTCCTATTTTTGCAAAACAAAATGTAGTTCTATGTTATATTATTGTATGATTTTAATTATGTCTTATATACTGCTTTACATTTGCATGTACCTAGGTGCGTGATTGTGTGTGTGCCTGTTCAAATTGTACTGAAATTTTCTGCTTCTAGCAGCTACAATTTTGTACTGCAATGGTAACGGTACAGGAAAAAAAATAATAAAATAACATTAATAGCCGAACTTTAAAAAGGCATTTTATACAGACTGAACAACTTTAAATGTGCCCTGCTCACAGTCAGTAGTATTGAAGTGAAGAAAATTCGTATAATATGTAGTACGGTGAAGATTTATATCTATAATGTCATCAGATTAGCATATATATATATATATATATATATATATATATATATATATTGATCTAGTGCTAGGGGAAAGGAAACTAGTTAGTACCGAAACTAAAAAAGTCAACTTGAAAAAAGGTAGTTGTTAAAGTACTAAGATACCGTTGCAGTACAAAACTGTAGCTGCTAGGAGCAGAAAATTTCAGTACAATTTGAATAGATAAGTAAACACTGTAAGTCTTTTAAACAGTGTGGCTGTACTAGCACAAATGTGTAAATAAATTTAAGCACAAAGATTATAAATTGGGTAATACACTTTTGGCTTTTCCTGGTTAGGGGTCGGCACAGCAGATCACTGTTCCATTACTGACTGGCAGTAATTTTTACAGTGTTGAGTTGCCAGCCTGGCGCCCAACCTTCACAGAAGGCACACACACAATCAGGCACCTACCTGCATGTCTTTAAAGTTTACTTGACCGCAGGGAGGACATGCAGACTCCACACAGAAAGCGCTCCAGCCAAGAATCGAACTGGAGAACCTCTTGCTGTGAGGCGACAATGCTAACTGCTGCACCACCGCAGTCGACCATAAACTGGGCTAATAAAGAATAAAAATAGCAAATAATTGAGTAGGATTAAATGTTTGCAGGTTGCTGTGATTATCTGGCTGTCCAACTTCATGGCTTTTACTGTCCCTGGAATCACAGCAACATGACAGGAATGCTTCTGAAATTAATCAATAAATAGAGTTCAGTTAAGTAAGATTTTATCATAATTTTTTTAAAATTAATCTTGCCTGATTTTTGTTACATTTAGAAACTTCTTTGCAGAGGCAGGTGGTAACTTAAAAGGTAGGGGAGTGTTGCAGGAAGCAAATGAATAGGCAGAGCTAATTGGAATGTGGTAGGCACATATTGTGGAAGGATCATCTTTGAACAGGGTTACACCTTTACTCAGCAACCTTGTCATACCCTAATGAACATGCAAATAGTCTTCCAACAGTAATCTTCTTCTTCAGAAAATGTACCAAAGCTAGTCTGATGAAGAGAGGAAGACAGTTCATTTCAGCTATATGTTAAAGTCTAGCCATCAGACTGCTTGACAGGGACTGCACAAAACTACTTACTTGCACATGTGTGTGCAGAAGATGGCAAGAAAAAAAAATAAAAAGCAAAGAATCCTTTTAAAACAACAGTTAAATAACATGTATTTAACATTAATATATACATCATGGAATGCTACTTCTCTTGAAGTAATTAAAAAGTCATCATCCATTAAAGTGCATATTCATTAAATGTATGTGGTCAACAGAAAAAAAGGTATTTTTGTAATATCTTTCAAGAAAACTATTGTATTAAGGGGCCATCATTCATTCTGTTATTTTTAAGCATTGCTACAGAAATTATACTTTATTTTATATGGGGAAATTGTTTTAGATAGTAGTATTAAATCTCAGTTGTTACTATGAAACTTAAATGTAACTTCAGTGATGTGATGACTACTTGCCAACCTTCATAAGAAGCAGCTGCAGAATCTGAACTGTTTACAACATGGATAGAACAACCCTGACGTCATTCTATCACTAAAGAAAAACTGGAGTTTGTACAAGAATATATACATATACCAAGAAGAAACTATGCTAGCCCAGCCAAAAAAAAAATCACTTATGCAGTATTTTTAGTAAAATGCCCCTGGCATGAATGTGACTGTGGGATAGACAGCATATTCAGTTTTGTTTAAATGTTAACAGTTACAGTTAGGTAAACAGAAGAGTGAAACAAAATTCTGTGTATACACTTTAACTCTGCATTAACCAGCTCTGACTAGAATGAACCAAAGACTCCTGATGATACTCAAAATGGTATCTACAAATAATGGCCTCTCCCTGCAAACCATCACCTCAAATGGGCTTTTGGCTATTATATATATTTTTGTCCAGTCCAAATCAGCAGAAGATGAATTATTAATCTTAGTGCTACTGTTCTTGAAAGTTTTATGTATCTAAACTGAAAAATGTTTACCCCTCCAAAAACAGAAGCAACATTTTTAAGCAACATACGCCAAAGTGTACAATGCCAAGTTTCAAATAACATTTCAACATCTCTGAAAAGTAAGACTTTGAACATAACATCATAGCAGATATCAAGCTACACAGCCAGACACTATAAGAAAATTAGAAGTTCCATGTTAGTTGTCTTCTCTCGCCTTCTTTCTTGCTGGATGGGTTCGGAGCCGATCCTCGGCTCCGACTCGGCACTTGCTTTAGCTTGAGAACTCCTTTTACCAGCTCGAGGCAACTGTATATCCCATGATGCAAGGCGGAACTACCTCAGATCTCGTTTGGTAGCTAACCTACCCTGCTAAAGACTATCCTAACAATTAGGAACACAAGTTCTCCTATGAAGTCCTCATATGAAGGCTCAGGAGGAAAACAACCTAATAGGAACTCTTCAAGATCTGTCCAGGCCAGGGGAAGGAGGAGGGAAGAAAGAAGGCGAGAGAAGACAACTAACATGGAACGTTATGGTAGGTACATAACTTCTAAATGTTAAGTTGCCAATCTCGCCTTCATTCTTGCTGGATGGGACGCCGCCCCCCGCACCTGTATATCGGGTGGCTCAATGGAACAGACTCTTGAGAACTGTGGAACCAAAACTGGCCCTATCTCTGGAGGCCAAGTCCAACTTGTAATGAGAGACAAAGGTATGAGGCGAGCCCAAGTAGCTGCTGCACAAATGGTATCAATGGGTATTCTATCCTGAAAGGCTGCAGAAGTGGATAGACTCCTGGTTGAGTGTGCTTTTGGTTTAGAAGATAGCTGTTTGCCTCTGAGAGTACACATAGTAACAAATGGTGGAAGTCAACCATCTGGATAAGGTCACTTTAGAAACTGGAAGACCTATCCTGTTTTCTGCATAGGAGACAAATAATTGGTCCGATTTTCTGAATTGTTTAGTTCTATGCAAATAGTACCTGAGCTGACGATGGACATCCAAAAAATACAGTTTCTGTTCAGCTCTATCGGAATAGTTTGGGAAAAAGACTGGTAGATCTATAGATTGGTTAATATTGGTTTGAGACACGACTTTGGGGAGAAAGGAAGGGTTAGTTCTTAATGATACCCTGTCCTTATGAAAAAACAAATAAGGGGAACGAATGCAGAGAGCTTGAATCTCGAAACCCTTCTTGCAGAAGTGACAGCCAGTAAAAATATAGTTTTCCAGGTCAATAACTTCAAAGAACATGAAGCAGAGTTCAAGGAGGTAGTATCAAGGATGCCAACATTAAGTTTAGATCCCATTGCGGAGGAGGATGCTTTTTAGGAGAAAACTCCTGGTTTTGAGAAAACTCCTCTCAGAAAGGCCTTGCATAATCTATGAGACATAATGTTATTGTCATGAAAGCCAACATGATACTTGGAAATAGCAGCCAGTTTGCTTTAGTAGATAGATGCGAGATCCCTGAATGAAAACTCCGCCAGGAAATCTAAAACAGAATGTACAGGAGCAGTAAAGGGATCAATATTTCTGGAATTTGCCCAAATAGAAAACGCCGCCACTTGCTAGCATAAACAGTCCTAGTGGGGCGACTTCAAAGAAGACACTAAAATGTCTCTGACTGAGTCAGAAATCATCGGTAGCCTGGCTAGGGAAGGAAGTGGAGCAACCAAGCAGTGAGGTTGAGAGAATGAATGGCCCGGTGCTGACCCGACTGGTGTATCAAGAGATCCGGAACTGGGTCCAGATGCCAGGGCTGCACCAGAAGGTGACGATGCAGAGACGGAAACCAAATTTGTCGAGGCCAATATGGGGCAATGAGGATCAACTTGGCTCTCAGCGGTGGCTTTCTGAATGACTTGTGGAATCAAGGAGGGAAAAGCACAGAAGTCCCCGGGCCAATCCTGGGGAGAGTCTCTCAGGGGTTGGCCTGGAAGGGGAAAGAGAGTGAAAAATCGGGCACTTGTTGTTTTGAGGAGTAGCAAAAGATCGCAACAAGGAGTGCCCCACTTCAGAAATATCTGTTCCACTACAGATTGATTGAGAGACCACTCGTGAGGCATCAGAATGGATCTGCTCAGCCTGTCCGCCAATAGGTTGGACCTGCCGGGATGTGCGCTATCAGAAACCGCTGAGAAGAGATCATTGCCAAAGTCTGAGAGCTTCGACATAACGGATAGGACCTGGTCCCGCCCTGTTTGTTGATGTACCAGACCACGGACATGTTGTCCGCTTGTACTGCAATAGTCCCTGTGGGAAGAAAGTCGAGGCTTGAGGGCTTGCAGCGTTAAAGCACTGCTCTCATCTCCAGGACATTTATGTGCAGATGGTATTCTATGGGTTGCCATGTCCGTGGACCATCCTGCCCTGATAATGCCCCCCACCCGATCAGAGAGGCATCCGTAGTGACTGTGGCAACTGGAGGAGGGGGAATAAAGGGTCGGCCCTGATGAAGAAGAGGGGAAGATATCCACCAGTTCAGATGAGCTCTGCACGACTGTGTGACTAAGATTTCGTGCCTCATCGGAAGACTGTGATATGACCACTGCGTGAACAGCATCCACTGCAGAAGGCATGTAGGCGAGCCAGTGGTAGAAGAACAATGGCCGCAGCCATAAGACCTAGAACCTTGAGTATAAATCTGGCTTTGATCTTGTTGCTTTGCAATAGAATCTGAACGAATTTTTGGATGTCCAGAATTCTTTGCTCTGTTAGTCTGGCTAACATTTTGACGGTGTTTAATTCTGCGCCTATAAAGGTGATAGATTGGCAAGGCAGCAGAGAAGATTTTTCGAAATTTACTGAAATTCCCAAACTCCTGCAAAGCTGAAGAGTGTAGTCTCTGGACTGAAGAAGCTGACACTTGGTGGTGGCGGAGAGGAGCCAGTCGTCCAAATAGGGAAACACCTGGAATCCTTGACGTCTCAGATGAGCTGTGACCACTGCCATGCATTTGGTAAACACTCTGGGGGCTGAAGTGAGGCCAAAGGGCAGGGCTCTGAATTGGTAATGACTGGTCCCTAGCGCGGAGAGAAACCTTCTGGAGCGTCTGAATCTTTATGTGATAGATCCTGAAGGTCTATAGAGCACATCCAGTTGTCCTTGCCCAGAAAGGGCAGAATGGAAGCGTGACCATCCGAATCTTGCCTTCTTGACAAATCTGTTTAGATTGCTCAGGTCTAATATTGGTCTCCAATCTCCCGTCCTTTTGGGGACCAAAAGAATCTCAGTAGACGCCGGATCCTACCTGGTCTGCCGGCACAGTCTGGACGGCTCTTTTTCTAGGAGCTTTGAAACCTCCTGTTCTGCCAAATCCCTTTGACCGGTGAGATGTCTGGAAGGATTGTAGAGGTGGGAAACCTTCAAGGAATTTTGTAACCCTCGGATATGATCGACTGTACCCACATCTCTTGTGATAGGGATTTCCAGGCTACTGGGTACAGTGAAATCCTTCCCGACTGCCTCCAAGGTGGACAGTCGGCAACACCTCAGGGATGCTGAAAAGGCTTTTCAGGAAGAGACTCCTGTTGCCCTGGTTCTGAGGACCCCCTGCCTAGGGCAGCGTCTATTGTTACCCCTGCCTCTGGGGGTAAACTGACCACGGGCGTCCGTGTAGCTTGGCTTTTACGAACCATCTTCCCCCTTCTGACCCTTGTGATATGGTCTAGAAGGAGGAAAATTGACTCCAACGGCAGAAAGAGTTTTACCGTCCTGCTCACACCTGGTCAAGGTATCCTTCACCTGAGGTCCGAACAAAGCCGAACCATCAAGGGGGTATTAGTGAAGGACGCTTAAAGGGGTCCGAAATTACAAAGCCGCATCCAGGCTTGGCGTCTAAGAGCAACTCCTGTGCCTGCGGCCCTGCTCGCTCCATCGGCGCATAGGATATGAGCCACATAGAGGAGTTAGATATGGAATTCAGGATTGCAAGCTGAGGCAATCTTTTCTTGAGCCCCAGCAGCAGAAGGATCCTGGACTACTTCACCCAGTTCCTTGAGAATATCTCGTTGAAGCCTGGTGAAGTGACAAAGATAATTCAGCGAACGATAGCAAAGGTCGCTGAAGAAAACATCCGCTTTCCATACCTGTCCATGGTCCTAGAATCCTTGTTAGGAGGATGGACAGGTACTGAAGGATCCGCCAGTTCCTTCTTAGTGGCCGCCACCACCATAGCATCCACAGAGACACCCTTGGAAAGGAACTGTTTGTTGTAGGGGCCGTGGATGAATTTGGATGGTCTCCTGGGGACAGGTTCCACAGAATCTGAGCCACGCACTTCCGAGCCACTACCTGCATAAGTGGGTCGAAGGCGAGAACACCAGGAGGTGGAGGGTCGGATCCAAAAGCCCAGGTATACCACTATCCTCGAGGGGTCAATGGAGGCCAATTCCCCTCTGTTTGAGGAGCTCAAGGATGTCTGAAAAGGAGACATCCTCAGAGGGGGACCGGGGAACCCTCCGACTCATCTAAGTCGGTATCAGATGTAGTAGACTCAGGGAGTCTGTGTGTTTTTCCTCTTACCGTCCTCTTCGAGGGGTTCCCCTGCAGGATCAGGAGAAACCTCGAAGAGGAGGAAATTCCCCAGTGGGGAAACCTGGGGCGATGGATCCCTGGGCCTGAGAGCAAGAGGCTGGCAAGAGGTGTCTGCAGGCACTGATGAGGGAGGAGCTAGAGGTGGACCGTTGACCAGGATGGACTGCTGACCAGGCTCAGAGGCCAGGACACTCCCTCATCACCTCAAAGGCTCCCTCCCGGGAGGCCGGAATATCCTGCCCAATGAGAGCAGGAATTTCGGCTCGAGGCCGATGTGGCGCCCGAGCTTACCAAAGCCGAAGCCCGAGGGAGAGCGGGTCGGACAAGGGTCCGATGCCACTAGCCCCTCGGAGCCGACAGTGAAACCCGATGACCGATCCCTCCAAGGAAGGCCTCAAAGAGGAGATCGAGCCGAGGATGTATCGGCCGCATCAAAACAGTCGAGAAACTGTCCCGCTCGGCTCCGAACTCTGGTGGAGTCGGAGGAGGAAGTTCAAGGTGAGGCTATAGCGAAGTCTGTTGAGGCGGGCTATGGAGCATTTGGGCCAGTGCCTGAGATTCAACAGCTTCAACAGCCTGCTTACCACCCTCTCTAAGTCGTGGTCAGACAGCCTGAAGAGATCAAGATCGGCTCCGATGGCTCCGGCTCCTCCAAAAGAGGAGACCCGGAGCCGGTAGTCGCTCCAGCCGGAGCCGACAAGGCCACAGTAGACAAGGTATCGGAGCCAGCCGGCGCCGAACCTACTACTTTAATGGTAGATGCATCGGTTCCAGTCGAGTCGATCTCGGCCCGACGAGCCGGAGCCACCGGAGGAGGCTTAGATACTGAAGCCTGAGCCTCGGTGGCTTAGAAGGTTCCCAGACCCTGCTTTAGAGGAGAACCTTCTGGCAAGTAAGCCACGGAGGAGGATAAAGATCTTCCTTCTTCCTGTGACCCTCTGGCTAAAAGAGTGACACAAAGCACAGGAGTCCTGCAGGTGCAAAGGCCCAAGCACACATAAAGAAAGTGGTGACGCCTGTCAGAGACATTTTTCCTCAGACACGTCACACCTCTTGAAGCCTGAGCCCCCTTGCCTTCCCTAGACATATCCTAGTGAAGTACTCACACAAACCCCTAAATAAACACAAAAATTAATCCCCACACACAACACACAGGAAGGGATTAACCAATGGGTTTTAGGCCTAACTAAAACTTTAAACTAAAGGTTATAAAAGGGTTATAAAAGTTTGAAAACAAGGGAATAGGGTGGGCTGTAATTCACTACAAACTATACTATGAATAAAAAGGGGAAAAATAAACCCTAACTAAGCTTTTCTGATTTTACCAAGAAAATCACTTACCTCAGTTGGGCAAGGGCCTCTTTCGCTAAGCGGCAAACGAGATCTGAGGTAGTTCTGCCTTGCATCATGGGATATAGGGTTGCCTCGAGCTGGTAAAAGGAGTTCTCAAGCTAAAGCAAGTGCCGAGTCGGAGCCGAGGATCGGCTCCGAACCCATCCAGCAAGAATGAAGGCGAGATTGACAACTTAACATCACATTGTTTCTTCACTCCTCTTGTTTAAAGTCCCCCGACTTTTTACACTCCCAAAAATATTTTTCCAACTACCTTTCTTCCCCATCATACCTATGTAAACACTTGCAAACAAAGATCCTAAATATTCTAGGCTTTCTTGCATATTTGGGAGTCATACATATATCTCTCCATTGTTTCTTTGTGAATTGTGTATTCAGTCTTTCTTCCCAATCATTTGTAACCTCCTCTGATTGATTCTTATAGTTATCATGCCATATTTTATATGCCTTACTAATTATCCTTATTTAACAGCAGCTTCTGTTCTAGATTCTACTAAAAACTCTACTATAGCCCGTCTTTTGCTTAGGATCCCCCTATTTCTTTCTCTTTGTCTATACTCTGATATAATTCCTTGATAGACAAGGCAAGCTCAAGCCTACAGGCCAAATAAATCATTGGCCTCTTCCTATTCTATTACTTTTCCCTCTCTAATAATTTGCTACCAATACCTTGGTTCCTTTGCAGGGTTTTCTCCAGTAAATTCCAGCCCTCTCCTACCTATTGTCTGCATCCCTAATTGCAGTCAGCCCTATAGGCAGAATCTCCTTTCTCCATTCCCATATTGGCTTAGTTCTTAGAATGCTTTCTGCTACTTTATAAATATAATATTATGTATGATTATTGTTATTCTCCTTAAGCACCTGCATCCAAAATCCCAGTCTCTCCTTGTTTCTTGAGCATCCTCCCATTCCATTTTGAAGTTATAGCTTTCTGCTTGTGCTATGTATAAGAGTATTAACTGTGTAGCTCTGAAATACACCTTCAAATCAGGTTATCCTTCCAATATAACAAGGTGGTTTGGGATTAGCTTATCCCACTTGACTCTTGCCTTCTTCCCCTCCCAGATAAAATCCTTCAACTTCTTATTAATTGCTATTCACAATTTGTCTTCTGTTTGATAAAAATATGCCTGATCTGTGTTTAAAACTAAGGGGACTAAAACAGTTTGACTGCTTGTATCTTGCTATCTATATCCATAAAAAAGGGCTTCCAATTTCTCAGTTTTTGTATTATCTTTTGTTTGGTCTCCTCCCACATATCCTTAGCTGCCATAACAGAATCCCTTTTAATCCAAACTCCTAAGTATTTCATTTTATCATGTCCCCATAAATATGAGTAGTGCTGAACCAATATGTGTGCTGGTACATAGTTTACAGCTATTGCCTTTGTTTTATCTTCATCAATTTTGTATCCAGAAAAGATTTGAAACTATCTCAAAATGTTCTACAACACTGAAATGTCCTTTTCTGGTTTTATCAGGTATAAAATAATATCATCTGCAAATAAAGCCAGCTTTTCTTGACTACCTAAATATAATGCAAATAACAAAGGGGGAAGATGACAACCCTGCCTAGTTCCTCAGCTCAATCAGAACTTGTCAGAGAGGAACCCAACCACTTTAATTTTCACCTCCGATCTCAGCCTCCTAATCAGCATTATCATTTTGTCATAAAATGCAAATTCTTCCATTGCCCTACTCATAAAATCCCAGCTTACTCTGTCAAATGCTTTCTCTGCATCAAGACCCACCCAAACAGGTGTATTTTCTTGCATTCTGCTTCCCCCGTGGATAATCATCGTTCTATTAATGTTGTCAAATATTTGCTTCCCCTCCACAAAACCACATTGATTCATGTCTATCAATTCTGGCACCAACTTTGCCATTCTTTTAGCCACTGCAGATATAAACACTTTATAATCATGGTTTAGACTTGAAAGGGGCCTGCATGAAGCTGGATCTGATGGGTCTTTACCATCTTCAGGTATTAAAGCTGCCACCAATTTCTTCCAGGATGTTGGTGCTTCTCCTACTTTTAAAACATTATTAAACAAAACCTTCCAGATCTTTATCAGTTTCTTCCCTCCTAGCTTCCAAACTTTCACCAGAATACCATCTATTCCTGAGGACATTCCTGTAGATTAGTTATACATCACCATTTTTATCTCATCTCCTCCTATCCTAACTGTTATCAATTGAGCCTCATCTACCTCTAACCCTGGGATATTTAATTCTTCCACAAACATCTCCATTTGTACCTTTTCTTGATTTCTACATTTCTCTGCTTTATGCAGATTTTTATAAAATTTCTGAAATATTTCTAGTACCTTTACAGGATCTCTGATTATCTTCCTTGTTATAGGCTCTCTAACCCTATCTACTTTCTGTTGCCAGAGTTGCTGTGCTAAAAATGTTTGCGCTCTGGAGTTATTTGCAAAAACAGTTACTAAACTTTCTAAACTCGTGCATATTATCAAGGTAATCCCTTATTTTCTGTTTAGCATTCTGCAATTGCTTCTCTTCTTGTTCTGTGAGATTCCACCCATTCTGCAATATTTTAACCTTTGCCAGTCTCTCAAAATAATTATTGTTACTTCTTAACCATATCTCTCTTTCTTTTATTGCCATCCTATTTTTAAACTCCACTTTAATTGTAAACCACTCCCTAGGTATATTTCATTAGAAATTTCTATCTTTCCTAATAACTTCCACATAATTTCCACTACCCATTCATTAAATTCCTTCTTTTTAAAAGATAGGTGGGAAAGTGCCGTGTCTCATTTTAATTCATTACCTTGCATTTTATTTGAGTTATTATCAGTGCAAGATTTGAAATAGTCATTGGATACATATCAAAACTTTCAATTAAATGCACATGTTCCTGTGAAATGTAATTTCTGTCTAGCCTAGCCCAGTTTTTGTACCTTGGGGAATAACATGTAAATTTTCCTCAAACTCATACTGCTGAATTCACATCTTACAAGTCAAATATTTTCATTAATTTCTTCAAAAATCTATCTTCTTTTGTTATATTATCCCTTCTGGGCCCCCGATGCATCCTCACTGCTGCAAATCAAATTCCAGTCCCCACCTATAAGTAATATTTCCTGTTGAAAACTGATTATTTCTCCCAATATTTTCTTAAGCTCCATTACAGCACTTTTAGGTGGAATATAAATACATGCCAGTGTAATCCTCCTCCCTTGCAAGTAGCTCCTTAGTGCTACAAATCTGCCATTATTATATATTTTTTTTCCTTTTCTATGACTATTGGAGCTCCTCTTGCAATTAATATAAGCACTCCCATTTTCCTTTGTCCCAGAAATTCCTCTGAATAACCATCCCGAAATCCTATCTTTATCAAATTCATATGCTCAGTTCTTTCCAAATGCATTTCCTGTAACACAGCTATTTGCACTCTGCATTTTTAATATAGTGCACTACTCCTTCTTTTTGTATATATCTGTAAGACCATTTATATTTAAAGATAATATAGAAAATGCAATTATGTTAAGAAGTTATTTTTTCCACCTGTTATATGTAACAACTTTTTTAATATCTAGTTTCAGCTTTTGCGTTATATGCATAGACTAATATTTGGCAAGTTGATCTTTTATACAGTTTTTTTTCTTGTCATATCCATTTGAACTTATGTCACATCTTACAAAACTTTTTTGTTTTAGTGGAAACCCTCAAACAAAAAAAACACCTCTAGTACACATTTAAAACCTATGAACTTAATACTAACACACAAAACTATATACATCTTCAAATATTGAAGTTTAACCCTCCTTATAGGAACAGTTGTGCCAGACTGAGCACCACATTTACAGACTTGGATTAATCTATAGGGAAGGTTATCCATGCTAAGATGCATTGTACAGCCTACGCTTCTACTTCCACTAAGTGCTGTCGTTGTCTTATCTTTATTCCTCTCACAGATTAGAAAAAGACTTGAATGCTTTCAGAAAACATTATCTCCTACCCTTGAAAGAAAGACATTGAAAGAAAGTAGTCTCTTTTTATTTTCTCTTATTATATTGTCTTTATAGATAATTGAGAACCAGATACACAGTTGCCTCTACTATAAGCACTCATTTATTTACTAAAAGAAAACTTTTTATTATATTCAGTGTCCTTTTTTATTTATTTGCTTCCATTTAAAACTTGTTACTAGATCAAACCAAGGGCCTTAATCCAGTCATTCCCCTATATAAGAGTATGAAAATGCACATCAATTTTTTCTTGTTTCATACTCTTTTGTCCTGATCTTTCTTCTTTTATTACACTGCAGTGCCTACATTTAAAACTGAACATGAAGAAATGAAGGAAAAAACTGGGACACCTGTTTACTTTAGTGTTCCTATTACACTCAAAAATAACTGAGAAATATTTACTTTATAGCATGCAGGTTATTTCATCCATTATAAAAATACTACTGTTAAGAACAAAATTTTGTTTTACTTACAGTTAACTCTTTCCTTCCTCTTCGCCTCTCCTAAATGTTCTTCCAAACATTAATGACATGAAGAAGGGCATATGTTTTGGAGTCCCCTACAAGATTAACAAAGTACAAAGAAGTCCAATATTTTCAGGTGTTATTGTTCTGTCATGTTTCACAAATATAATTAATGCTTTGAAATCCCACATTTAGTTTTCAATTTCCGAGTAGCTTGTTTTCTTCCTGTTGATCTCCATCTCTCAAATCCATTCTCTGCTTCATTTCCAACACATTCCTGGTTCTTCTAGTCAACTCTTGTTTTTTTTCTGTCTCTCAGGCATTCTCACCTGAAACATTGGAGAAGGTTTCACTAGCATGGTCTCTCTCTGTGGGCTTTACTATCAGAAGAACAAGAAGCAGAATTTCATTATGTTTAATAGCTCACTTTTTGTTGGACAAACATTTGTATTCCCTTCTTCTTAGCATGTTCTCCTACATAAAATCCCAGCTTACTCTGTCAAATGCTTTCTGCATCAAGACCCACCCAAACAGGTGTATTTTTCTTATCTGTCCCCATGGATAATCATTGTTCTATTAATGTGCTTGACAAAACCACATTGATCTGGTACAATTCTGGCTTTGCCTTTTTTTAGCCACTGCAGATATAAACACTTTATAATCATGGTTTAGTATCCAGAAAAGATTTGAAGCTATCTGATGTTCCACAACACTGAAATGTCCTTTCTGTTTTACTTTAAAAACATTATTAAACAAACCTTCCAGATCTTTATCAGTTTCTTCCTCCTTTCCACCACTGTAGATTAGTTATACATCACCATTTTTATCTCATCTCCTCCTATCCTAACTGTTATCAATTGAGCCTCATCTACCTCTAACCTTAGGATATTTAATTCTTCCACAAACATCTCCATTTGTACCTTTTCTTGATTTCTACATTTCTCTGCTTTATGCAGATTTTTATAAAATTTCTGAAATATTTCTAGTACCTTTACAGGATCTCTGATTATCTTCCTTGTTATAGGCTCTCTAACCCTATCTACTTTCTGTTGCCAGAGTTGCTGTGCTAAAAATGTTTGCGCTCTGGAGTTATTCGCAAAAACAGTTACTAAACTTTCTAAACTCGTGCATATTATCAAGGTAATCCCTTATTTTCTGTTTAGCATTCTGCAATTGCTTCTCTTCTTGTTCTGTGAGATTCCACCCATTCTGCAATATTTTAACCTTTGCCAGTCTCTCAAAATAATTATTGTTACTTCTTAACCATATCTCTCTTTCTTTTATTGCCACCCTATTTTTAAACTCCACTTTAATTGTAAACCACTCCCTAGGTATATTTCATTAGAAATTTCTATCTTTCCTAATAACTTCCACATAATTTCCACTACCCATTCATTAAATTCCTTCTTTTTAAAAGATAGGTGGGAAAGTGCCCGTGTCTCATTTTTAATTCATTACCTTGCATTTTTATTTGAGTTATTATCAGTGCAAGATTTGAAATAGTCATTGGATACATATCAAAACTTTCAATTAAATGCACATGTTCCTGTGTAATGTAATTTCTGTCTAGCCTAGCCCAGTTTTTGTACCTTGGGGAATAACATATACATTTTCCCCAAACTCATACTGCTGAATTCACATCTTACAAGTCAAATATTTTCATTAATTTCTTCAAAAATCTATCTTCTTTTGTTATATTATCCCTTCTGGGCCCCCGATGCATCCTCACTGCTGCAAATCAAATTCCAGTCCCCACCTATAAGTAATATTTCCTGTTGAAAACTGATTATTTCTCCCAATATTTTCTTAAGCTCTATTACAGCACTTTTAGGTGGAATATAAATACATGCCAGTGTAATCCTCCTCCCTTGCAAGTAGCTCCTTAGTGCTACAGATCTGCCATTATTATATATTTTTTTCCTTTTCTATGACTATTGGAGCTCCTCTTGCAATTAATATAAGCACTCCCATTTTCTTTTGTCCCAGAAATTCCTCTGAATAACCATCCCGAAATCCTATCTTTATCAAATTCATATGTTCAGTTCTTTCCAAATGCATTTCCTGTAACACAGCTATTTGCACCCTGCATTTTTAATATAGTGCACTACTCCTTCTTTTTGTATATATCTGTAAGACCATTTATATTTAAAGATAATATAGAAAATGCAATTATGTTAAGAAGTTATTTTTTCCACCTGTTATATGTAACAACTTTTTTAATGTCTAGTTTCAGCTTTTGCGTTATATGCATAGACTAATATTTGGCAAGTTGATCTTTTATACAGTTGTTTCTTGTCATATCCATTTGAACTTATGTCACATCTTACAAAACTTTTTTGTTTTAGTGGAAACCCTCAAACAAAAAAAACACCTCTAGTACACATTTAAAACCTATGAACTTAATACTAACACACAAAACTATATACATTCATATTCAAATATTGAAGTTTAACCCTCCTAATAGGAACAGTTGTGCCAGACTGAGCACCACATTTACAGACTTGGATTAATCTATAGGGAAGGTTATCCATGCTAAGATGCATTGTACAGCCTACGCTTCTACTTCCACTGAGTGCTGTCTTTGTCTTATCTTTATTCCTCTCACAGATTAGAAAAAGACTTGAAGGCTTTCAGAAAACATTATCTCCTAGCCCTTGAAAGAAAGACATTGAAAGAAAGTAGTCTCTTTTTATTTTATCTTATTATATTGTCTTTATAGATAATTGAGAACCAGATACACAGTTGCCTCTACTATAAGCACTCATTTATTTACTAGAAGAAAACTTTTTATTATATTCAGTGTCCTTTTTTATTTATCTGCTTCCATTTAAAACTTGTTACTAGATCAAACCAAGGGCCTTAATCCAGTCATTCCCCTATACAAGAGTATGAAAATGCACATCAATTTTTTCTTGTTTCATACTCTTTTATCCTGATCTTTCTTCTTTTATTACACTGCAGTGCCTACATTTAAAACTGAACACGAAGAAATGAAGGAAAAAACTGGGACACCTGTTTACTTTAGTGTTCCTATTACACTCAAAAATAACTGAGAAATATTTACTTTATAGCATGCAGGTTATTTCATCCATTCTAAAAATACTACTGTTAAGAACAAAATTTTATTTTACTTACAGTTAACTCTTTCCTTCCTCTTCGCCTCTCCTAAATGTTCTTCCAAACATTAATAACATGAAGAAGGGCATATGTTTTGAGTCCCTACAAGATTAACAAAGTACAAAGAAGTCCAATATTTTCGGGTGTTATTGTTCTGTCATGTTTCACAAATATAATTAATGCTTTGAAATCCCACATTTAGTTTTCAATTTCCGAGTAGCTTGTTTTCTTCCTGTTGATCTCCATCTCAACCCATTCTGCTTCCATTTCCAACCATCTCCTACCCTTCTAGTCAACTCTTGTTTTTTTCTGTCTCTCAGGCATTCTCACCTGAAACATTGGAGAAGGTTTCACTAGCATGGTCTCTCTCTGTGGGCTTTACTATCAGAAGAACAAGAAGCAGAATTTCATTATGTTTAATAGCTCACTTTTTGTTGGACAAACATTTGTATTCCCTTCTTCTTAGCATGTTCTACATTGAAAAATGATTTTGACCCTTCCAGGAAAGAATATTCTGAAAACAGCTGGATACAGCAGCTTGAATCTCATGTCTGTTTCTTGATATTCCCTGATTACTGGAATAAATTTACTGCTCTTCTGCCTGGTGTACAGTCTTCTTTCGGCTTTTCCTGGTTAGGGGTCGCCACAGCGGAACTCTGGTCTGCTCATGACTGGCAGTGGACTTTTATGTTGTTGAGTTGCCAGCCCGACGCCCAACCTTCAAAGAAGGCACACCCATTCACGCTCGCACCTACCTGTATGTATTTAGCGTCACTGCACTAATGGAGAGGACATGCAGACTCCACACAGAAGGCGCTCCAGCTGAGAATCGAATGGGAGAACCTCTTGCTGTGAGGTGACCACGCTAACTGCTGCACCACTGCGGCTCAAATGGGAGCTCCACGTAACAAACTTTTTTTATATAAAAGTGGGGTTTGATTTTCTCTCTCTCTTTTTTTTTTTTAACTAAAGTTTTCATTAGAACTAAGCCACGAACAGAAGAATTGTAGAAACATGCAGCTCCATTTGATCTAAATGTGGAGGAATGCTCCCTTTACAGAAACTATACAGCAATGGCCATTATACTCAAGAGTAAATGGATCTGGTTAAGCATCCAGCAATGCAGGTAAATGGAGAAAAAGTAAATAACCCACTGTAAAACCTGAAAAATCACTTTCTCTTGTAAAAGGTAGTGCTTCCCCTTTTACCAAAGGGTCTACTATGCAGCTACCTTCAGAAATACCTTGGCATGTGCCCTGTACAGTAATTAATGCATTTTTCTAGACTTCTAAGTATTGCCACACATAAGCAAACTATTCTCACTTTGATACTCAAACTGAAGCTGTGCTCCATGCATCAGTACACCTACTTCTAAATTACCTCACACTTCCAAGTCTGAAGATATTCATTAATTCCTCCCCTGCCTCATATACTACATCAGCCTTAGGCTTTTTGCAGAAGGTTTCCAATATGTATCTACAGCTATTCTTGACCCAGTAGACAAAAATAAAGCTGGTAATCATTTCCCATAAACACTCTACTGTCTTCCACTTTTAGTACTTTGTCTTTCTGCTACAGTTTTGTCAGAATCAATTCTTTCTGTTGGTAGGATTGCATCTTTACTATTAAAGATCTAGCTTGATTTCTCATGGCCAGGTTTGGAGCATACACACAATGTGTCCTTTCAATTAACAACTCCTGCTGTGGAATACCAGTCCAGCTGATTATTTGTGCTTTCATAAAAAAATAAGAATCTGTTCCTTACAGCTTCTCCTGTGAGCAGAAAATTGCAGGTTTTTCCCAAAGTGCTCTGTCCTCTAATTTTATTATTTTTTTGAAACAGCTCTTCTTGAGCACTATCCTAGTCAGCCAGCCTTTTCTTCATTTCTTCATTTTGCAGTTTTATCACCTCATATGAATATCTGTTTAAAGCTTATTGCCTTTTTCCAGCCTTTTCTTATTTGAGTTGATATATTCCTTCAGTGTTTTGCTTATTTTAATCAGCTTTGAGTAAATTTGGCTTATTTTTTTTCCTTCAGATTACTGGAAGTCACGTCTTGCACCAAAGCTGGTACTTGCACTGCTTTTTGCTGAGGAACTGCAGATTTCGTCACAGTCAATGTTTTTTCCTCACCTTTTATGATTGATTTATTTTCATGTTCTCTGAATTTTTCTTTTGCTAGCATCCAGGAAGTGCACTTACTAGTTAGTTATTGAAATATACCCCAAAAGACAAGTTCACTGGCTCTCTTTTCTGACTTTCTGTTTTCAGATTGGGAGAACTGAAATTAAGCTATTACTCAGTGTGCAGCTATCTTGGAAGTCCAAACTTGAGCAACATTATTACAAAATAGCACGATTCGCTGTCAGTCTTCCAGATAGAACCCACCCCTGTGCCAAGCTAAGGGAATTACAGTGGCTAGAATTCCAATATTATCTAACCTACTCACAACTTTCACAAATCCGTAAC
>NC_056725.1:1346065355-1346217807 GCF_019279795.1 Protopterus annectens | reverse complement strand
ATCCTTCTGTGGCTCTCCAAGAGGGTTTGCAGTATTCTCCTTCCAGAAACAGCCTTATGGAGACACAGCTACTTCCAAACAATGAAAGATTTTTGAAATATTACATTTGTATCCACCACCATTTCCTTTCTACATTCTGTGATGACTCACTTGGTCTTTTTTTAGCATCCCTTTGAGTCAGTAGTAGTAACTATATGCGTTCTTCACTAGAAGAGATGGTTTCCAGAGTTTTAGATATCTCTGTCCTGTGATACACTTGTGTTCCTAACTGAGAGTGAAAGTCCACTGAGCTTTGACCAGCTTTGCACCGTGATGAGGACCTCCTCTCTCAATTCAGAGATATGTCTACAGATAGGGCAATGCCACATTCACTAGAAAGTTCCCCTGAAGATTTCTTCTTCACAACCACTGCATCCTAGCAGTTTCTGACTGTTTGTAACAGCTTTTGTATTTTATTACTGCTTGAGGAGCTTTTCTCCCTGGGCATATCCTGTAAAAGGGCTATGCCTAGATGGGCTCTCCACTTTAACAAATGTAAATGCATAAATAAAATAATTAGAAAATCTGCCTGTCTAGTTAGGCTTTTTACCAGGAGTATATTTTCTAGGTCTTGTATCTCATAACAGAGTACAATACCTCTTTCTGTACATACTTATCTAAATATATGACTCAGTCTGAAAGACTGCAACATTTCCTCACAAAGAAAATGAAGGCCATGTCCTCCCACAGCTATGTAGGCCACTTAAACCACTTTCTCTCTTCTCTTTTTCTTACATACGTTTAAGGGGAGACCTTTGCCTTGCCTACAAAGCCTGGAAGAATTCAGTCCTAAGCGACCTCCTACACATTTACAAAACAATTTATTTATTTTACATTTGTTAACCGGGATAGTCCAACTGGATACATGTCCATTTTCAGAGGAGGCCCGGGGAGAAATGCTCCAAAGTTAGTTACACAGGCAAACGTAACATAGTACAAATTAAACACCATTTACAGATTCTGAAAGTTATACAATCTCACAAACTTATAATATGGGTTAACAATTAAAACACAAATGAATCCTATTTAAAAAATAATATTGGTACACAAG
Source organism: Protopterus annectens (assembly GCF_019279795.1). Classification (NCBI taxonomy): domain Eukaryota; kingdom Metazoa; phylum Chordata; order Ceratodontiformes; family Protopteridae; genus Protopterus; species Protopterus annectens. Next base: position 1,346,216,717 of record NC_056725.1, on the reverse strand, counting down.
TAAGACTAATTATTTAGTCAGGCTTTGAGCAAGGACATAACCACTGAGACCTGAAATACTGCTTGAGAGTTTTCTTGAGCAAATAACTTAAACACCCACTCAAAAGAAAGTACAGCTGTGTAAGTCAACTTACCATAACAGTAGATGTTCCACTAGATCACTGTTGCTGTAGCCTAAGCCAACTGGGTCCTACCCACTGTGACTGGCTAGCTTACAAAGCTAAAGGGCACATTCTATGCACTCCAACCGTAGGGAGCTCAAGTAGAGCACCACATAAACACAGTCAGAGTGCAAAAACTTCAGAGCATTTTCTGCCTAGGAGGGAGGAAAGATCCCTGACAAAAACAATCTAGGAAACAAACTGAACAGTAAACTATGTTCAGAAGGGTGAAACATTCACACCCTGGCATCACAAAAAAAAAAACAAGCAAAGAAGGGGATAGGAGAGAGAGTCTGCTACAGCAACAATGATCTATAAGAACATCTACTGTTATAGTAACTTTACTTACATAGCTGTACTACGTTCAATGCACAGATCTCAGTTGCAGTAAGATAAATTGATAGAGTACCATAGCATAGAAAACTAACAAAGGGAGAAGGCTAATAAACTATGACTACAGGAGCCCCTGAAGAATGGTCCTAGTAGTGCCTGTTTTGGACCTTAAAAAAATAGTACTGCTTAGTTAAAAAGTGTACAGAGGACCATGTCACTTCCTGTAGAATATTTCTAGAGCCCACGCCTTTTCAGAAAGCTACAGTAGAGGCCGGCCCTAACTTTTCCTGTAAGTGGCTTATTATAGTGAATCTAACAAAAAGCAATAACATGAGATAACCACCTGAAAATAGTCATCTTTAGTACTGGTTGTCCTCTCCTCTTACCCACATAGGAGACAAACAGTTGATCAGCTTTCCTGAGGACTTGAGTTTTGTCTAGGTAGTATCTGAGCTGTCTGTAGACATCCAGAGTACAATTTGTTTCCCTTCTTGTTGGGTTCAAGAAAGAAGACATGGAGATTAACAGTCTGACGAACTGAACTCTGAGATCACTTTTGGCATAAAATAATGATTTATTCTCAAGGAATCCCTGTCCTTGTAAAAAATATAGTAGGGCTGACTCACCATATGTGCGTGTAACTCAGATACTCAGAGCAATGTGCAAAATGGTGTTCCATGTTAAGAACCTCAATTCAACCTGATAAGCTCATCGGATAGAGACAAAGTAAGTTTTTCAATTACAAAGCTGAGATCCAAAGGAGGAACCACTTATTTCCTAGGTGATGGATATGCCACACCCCTTTCAAAATGCACACTGATAGAATAATTATAAAGTCCAGAGACCAGTAACAAACACAAATAACTAATAACCAAGGCAGCCTGGCCCGAAGAAGGTCATGGTTCTTGGACAGCACCAGCTAGAAAATGTTTTCCACTTGCATGTCCATGTTTTCCTTTCAGCAGTTTTTGCCTCCTTTCATACCTGTGCACATCCTTTTAAAAATGGTGCCTAAAAAGTATTAAAATTCTACCATCCAGACAGTTAAGTGATGATTTTTTCAGGTAAGGGTGTATCAGATAACTCTTATTTTTTTGTAAGCAAATCCAGTCTGTGGAGAAGCTTATGGTGATTGCCACTGTTCAGATTCAAAAAAAGGGAGAACACACTGTTGCCTGGGCCAAAAAGGAGTCAGCACAACAATTTTTAAAGAGTCCTTCTGGATCTCCACAAGAACCCTGGATTTCAGTGGAAAAGGTGGAAAAGCATACAACAGCATTCAAGTTCATAGGAATGAGAAGACATTTGTCTTCTTAGCCTTTTGCATGGAATCCTGGAGAATAATTTCTCTAGCTGTCTGTTCTGAAAGGAAACAAACAGATCAACATGAGGTTTTCCCACAGTTACATCAATTCCTGGAAGACCCCATGACGAAGTTTCCATTCATGGAGTCTGTCCTGGTCTTACTGGACTGGTCTGCAATCAGGTTTTGCTCTGACAAAATATATGAACCCTTCAGAGTCAAAATGAGCTGAGTTGCTATGTCCCAGGTTATCATACCAAGTTTTCAAAGAAGGTAGAATCTGGTACTCCCTTGTTTCTTTTTTTTTTTATGTCCCACATCACTGTAGTTTTGTCTGTGTACAATTGCAGAGGATCTGGGGACCAGAGATGATTTAAGGCTTTCAAAGCATTGATCACTGTCAATATCTTTCTGATATTCATGTGCTTCTGCATGTCTGAATGGTTCCACAGAGCTTGCATTTTTGCCTATTTGGAATCCACACCCCACACCAAGTCTGAAGCATCTGTAGTTACAGAGTGCATGTGGGTCAGAAAGGAGAGTGGGAGACCTTTATTTCAAGAGATGTGGTCTATCCAATAAAAATCTCCCTTTTTACAAATCCCAGAACTGATACCTTAAAGGACTAAGGGTGTAGATGCTGAATCCAGACTGATCTGAATACCACTGTAGTTTCCTCATGTGAAGCCTTACCTGAGGAAGTATTATAATCACAAATGCCACATATCATAAATTCATATGAAATTCCCTGGGGGTTATGTGTGGCTCTAACTGGAGAAACTCAAAAATAACTGCTAAAACATATCTATTTTGTCTGGAGGAAAAGGAGCTCTTCCCAGTAGAGAATCTAACAGGCATCCCAGGAAACAATTCTGTTGAAGGAAATGAGAAAAGATTTTTGAAGCACGAAAAACCTAGAAGGAGTAAAAGATTCTGGCCAATTTGTAAGACTCATGACAACTGGAAAGAGTCTTCAAAGATAAGACAGTCATCCAAGTATAGAAAGATATGAATGCCTTGAAGTCTTCAATAAGCAAAGGCTAGAGCACAACACTTAGTGAATACCATCGGTGCTGCAGACTGTCTAAAGGGAAAGACAAAGATGTGATAATGTAAACCAGACACAGCAAACGTTAAAAATGCCTGAACTGCTCGCCAGTGGAAATGTGATGGTAGGCACCCTTTAACTCTAGCTTTAAGATAAAGGCTAGAGGGGAGATTAAAGGAACAAGGGTCAGAAAGGACAACATTTTGAATTTCAGAATCCTGACAAAAAGATATACAAAGGAAAGATACATTTCAGGCCTCCAGCAGTCTTCCCTTCATGATACCAAGAAAGTCATTAAATAAAAGCCTTTGCCCAACTAATAGAGAGGTATAGATTCTATAACTGTTTTGGCCAGCATTTGGTGCAGAAAACATGGTGGAATCCCCTAGGAAAGAGGGAGGGATTCCCACAGTCAAGTGTACCCATCTGTCTGTAGCAAGCTGGTGCCATAAAGGAAGGTGAATCCTCAGAGAGATGGAAAGTTTGCTAGTGTGGGAAGGGGGAGTGGCCTGAGTGGGACCCATAGTCATACTGATTGAGAGGACTGCCTTTGATTGTTTGACACTTTTCTTACTTATTGGGGTCTTTTTTCATCATTCTCTAAAATCCTGTTTGCTAGCATCTTGCTGCTTAAATGACATACTGAAAAAGGGAGCTGAAGTGGAGCAGAAATTCTGATTGGACTAATTAAGTCCAACAAAGCCAATTATAAAGTCAATATAGCCTCACAGGCAAAAGACAAACACGTGGCCTTCTACAATTATGTTCAAAAATTCAAAGGTAGCACACATCAGTATGCTAAGCTGGTTGTCAATGGTGATACCTTCACTGAGCAGAGTGACATAGTGAATTTGCTAGCTGACACATTCTGCTTAAACTTCACCCCCCACTCCACTCTGCCTCCCCCCATGAAATTACTACTAGCATAACTCCCAACTATTAACAGGGAGCAGGTCCTGGCAGTGCTTGTAAAGGCCAAAAACAGAGCCTCAGTGGGACCTGACAATATCCAGGGATGCCTCCTAAACAGCTTAAAACATGACCTATCAGGGCCATTTGAGTCACTTTTCAACCATACCCTCAAAACGTGTTTTGTATTACAAGCATGGAGGACTGTAAAAGTCATCCCACTTCACAAGGGTGGACCAACAACCAACCCCGGAAACTACACCTCTATTAGTCTGACAATTCTAATATGAAAAGCCATGAAATAAATTATCATAGAAATTAAAACAAAGACATAGGCAACCTTCAGACACTGGACCTAATCCAGTTTGGCTTTGTCATGGGAAGGTCATGCCTACTAAACCTGGTGGACTACTTTGGTAATGGATGAGGGGAAAATAGTACATACCACCTACTTGAGTCTGGCTAAGGCATTCGATACAATACTCCACTCGGGTATAGTTGATAAGCACAGCAAACTAGGTTTATACCCCTACATAACCATCTGGAATGCCAGCTGACTCAGTAGACAGGACCCAGAAAGTGAGGATTGATTGGACTACCTCAACTAAGACAACAGTCACTAGCAGGGTATCTCAGGGCTCCGTGCTGTGACCACTCCCATTTGACATCTGCTCCTTGGAAGTAAAGGTTACTGTCAAGGGCCTTTGCCTGACCAAGTTCACAGAAGACTGCAGTCTGGGAGCTATCACAGATTCTCCCATGACACAAACATCTTCCAAGAGGTCTAATACAGACAAATGACTTGAAGTCATGGATTAAAACTCAAAGTCAAGAAATGCATTATAGTGCCTTTTGGGAAAACTGTCACCCAGGCTAATTACTCCATTGATAAGACACCTCTAAGAGTTGACCCAGTAGTCAGGGATCTGAGAACATAGGTAGACAGTAGTCTGGCTTTTGACATGTGGTCAAGACAGTAAAAAAATCATTCTGTGTTGTCCAGTTTATAAGTAAGGGCAAGGTATCCAGGTCCAAGGAAGTCATAATAACACTTTATTCAGCCCTTATCAGACCCATCATGGACTATAATACTTCCTTTGATATGTACCTGACTAGACGTATGCAACAGTAGGAATGCCCACAAAGGTTCTTTACCAGCAGAATTATCCTATACAGATTACCTTAAAGTTTTATTTCTATATTCTGTCTCCTATAGGTTAGTGAGTGGTAAATTACGCCTGCCAGACAAAGCATCCTTGGATCCTGCTCTGATGGAGCTTTTGGACATTGCAAAACAAACAGCATCAGAACCACTAGATCCAAGGATTTAAATTTTGCTTGTGATATAAATAAGACATGTTGTTGAGACAGATATATGTTTCAGAGGATCCCCATGCTCTGGAACAGACTTCCCATCCATGTGAAGCAGAGTCCATCCCTAACCCTTTTTAAGCCTAACCTTGACCAATGGATAGGAAATCAGAAATTCATCCCGGGTCTGGACCCATGTCTCTGATAGACAAAGGCAGTAATGCCCAAACTAACATATGCCCTCCCACACACCTAACATACAGACATGGGTGCCAGACCCATAAAGCAAGGAGGGTGGAGCACCCCCCACTTTTACAGCTGCAAGATCTTAACAACATGGCGTTTTAGGACCCAAAGGAGGACTCATGTGTGCACTGCACGCTAACGTAATTTAAACACAAAAGTGCATGGAAATCAAATCATATCATTGCTGCAGCCAGAGCCACAGTAAGTTTCATTATTTAGCTGCTGTTGGAAGCTCTGTTTCATTATTTGGGAAGATCCATTATTATTTAGTTAGCTGCTGGAAGCTATGATTTAGTTGTGTGCTCTGTTTCATTATTTAGCTGTGTGGGTCATTATTTAGCTGCTTGTTGGAAGCTCCATTATTATTTAGTTAGCTGCTGGAAGCTCCGTTATTATTTAGTTAGCTGCTGGAAGCTATTATTTAGTTGTGTGGTCTGTTTCAATGGGAGCTAAGTGACATAAACACCACACACAAATATGCAGATAGCCAGACAATCCTCCCATTTTACCATATTTTGCTGTACTCAGCAACTTTACTTTCTAAAGTAAATAAAGGAAGAGAAACATTATTAACAGCTTTTTGATACCAAATCATATAGGACCCTAATGCTGAAACTTGCATACAGTCATTTACTGTTTGGATATCTTGAAACAGGGAAGACAAAAGAAAAAAGGAATAGACTGAATTTTTGGCAAGGGGTTTACGCCTGACTACCATTTCCAAACAGATCAGATGGCTGAATTGTTAACAAAATAATAAATATGATGCTGCATTAAGTTACTGACCAACAGAGAAAAATCCAAAAGCTCCATTATTAGCTGATACTGTTGGAAGCTCTGTTATTACCAGTGTGTGTGTGTGTGTTTACCCAAGTTCAAACTCTGAACTTTGAGTACAGGTGCCTGGATCTTCTACCCACACCACCACTTTTGTGATTCAGAGAGTTGAGTCCTTAGCTCCCAACTATCTAGATTTCACAGAATATTTGGCTCATACTATTGGTCTTTTCCCCCCTTAAAATTTGTGGTTTTGTGACAAATCAGTGAGAATGGAATTCATTAAATAATGATAGCCCTTTAAGTTTCAGTCTTCCTATCTTTTTTGGAAACACATAGTAACACAAAACACTATTTCAGCAACTTTCTAAGATTATACATGTAATATTTAAACTTTGCCCCTGGTTTTGGGCCTTTGCCTCACCCTCATTAAATGTTGGCTTTTTCCACATTTCTTCTGCTGTGAAATTGAGAGCTTTGGCTCTAAGTGGATGGTTCAGTGGTAGTGTTGTTGCCTCACAACAAGAGGTTCTCTGGTTTGATTCTTGGCTGAGGTGCCTTCTGTGTGTAGTCTGTATGTCTTCCCTGTCTTTGTGTGGGTTTCTTCCCATGTTACAAAGGCATGCATGTGGAGCATTTCTCCCTGGGCCTCTGAAAATTGTTTGTTCCAAGTCGGACTTTCCCAGTAAACAAATGTTAAATACATAAAAGATTTACAAGGAGCTGAGAGCTTCAGGGGAAGAGAAGCTTAGTGCTGTTTATTCCAAGTCTGTTTGCATAATTAGTAGCACAACAGGTAAGTAGCCTTACTTTTGATGCAGAAGGCTGTGGGTTCTACTCCCACAGTATGCAGATGGATCGCTGACACTGTACTGTGTTGTATTTTAAAGGGAGTGGATGTTGCAGTCCTGTGAATGTCCTCCTTTGGAAGAGTTACCCAGTAACTATGAACCTGTTATCAGTTTGCCATCTGTTCCCTATTGCAATATTACTAGCCTATCATTCTTTAATGTAACATAGGCAATTTATTCTTTAAGGGCAACAGCCACTTTATTTGTAGATGAAACAATGAAATATGAAGTTGTTTCCTAGCAGCAACTTCTTCATTAGTTACAGAGCCCTTTAATGTGGAATTATTTAGATGACTGACTTCTGCAGAGATTTTGCATATTTACTGATATTGGTGGATTGTAATGACAAAAGTTTGAGTGGCCTTTTATGGTTGAAATTTTCTGAAATGGGTAGTTTTGTCATTATTGGTTCATATATTTTGTTTCATTGCTTACTAGAAGATGGTTCAGAACTACAAATTTAAAACACATTCTAGCAACTGGTGCTGTATTATACAAGGAATATAATTTAATACAATCAGGAAGATGAATCAAATAATGCATACATGTATGCATGGCCCTAAAAATGTGTTTGAAAACAGCCCAGAGGAAAGTGTGAAAGGCTCAAAATCATGGGCAAATTTTAAGCTTTACTCTTGTTACCAAAGCAATGGATGAGGGTAAAACAGTTCACACCACATTACCTTGACCTGGCCAAGCCTTTTGACACAATTCACCTACTCAGGTGGAGTACAAAAGATGAATAATGTAGGAGCAAACACTTGCGTCACTAGCTGGATTGCCAACTTGTTCACAGGATGCAGGAGATCAAAAAGGGGAAGAGACCAGCCACCAATGGAGTTCCCCGGGGTTTGGTGCTGAGCCTTTTTCTGTTTGGCATATACATCTCAAAAGTAAAAGGAAATACCAAAGGGCTTTGGCCGGCTAAGTTTGAGATGACTGCAAGCTAGGAGCAGTTATTGAATCCTCAAATGACAACCATCATGCAGGAAGGTTTGTCCCAAATAATAACTGGTGTCAAAATCATGAAAATGCCCTCTGAGAACTGACCCAGTTGTTTGGTATTTGGGAAATTGTGTGTACAGTGACCGACATGTGCCCAGAGTTGATCTAGAGATGTTGTCCCCTTTACAAAGCTCTCATTAGGTCAATCATTTTGAATAATGGCCACTTTGGTATGTATCTGTCCAGACCCATGCAACAACTGGAATACCTTCAAAGATACCTTACTAAAAGGATACAAGTCCTAAACAATAGGTCTTGCATGGACCACCTCAAAGATTTATTACTATACTCCGTATTCTACAGAGTGCTTAGAGGTGACATGTCTGGCATGCAAGGCATCCTCTGACCTAATACAGATGGACCTACTGAACATCAGCAAGTCAAATAACATCAGAAACATTCAGTCCAGGTATTTAAACTGAATGTTGTGGAGAGATGGATATATAGCAGAGACTACCACTGTTCCAGAACAGACTATCCGTAAAAATAAAACAAAGCTCATCTAGCCATATTCAAATGTAACTTCGATCTAAGGCTGGATAATAGAAAATGTACTTCAGGATTGCCTCTCATGCCACTAATGGATAGAGGCAGTTCCTAAATGCTGCATCCCTTACATGGGCCCCCTCAAATTATCTATGGTATGATCACAGTTATTCTCACTAGGGCTAATAGGCTAATATACAATTATCAGCCAAGGGATAGGTAAGACCAATCAGAAAATGTTAATTCAAGCACCAAAAAGGGAATTGGCTAAGCTTAAAATCTCCTCCAGGTGAACCTATGCTGTGGTAGTAAATAGTTATAAAAAATTGCCCTTTTTAGATCACTAAGTGCCCCTCTCACCCTCAGCCACCCACCCACCCACCCACCCAGTCTTCAACAGCTTCTGGCGCTACTGCTTGCAGAAACTTCCTAACATACCATTTGTAATAAATGTCAGTGCTATATAAGGACACAGTTGGGTGTGCTTGCATGGCTAGGCTTATAAAGGTCCTAATGGTTGTTAGCAGAGTATATACATAAGAACCTATGAACCTATTTCCTTTGAAAAAGGAAGACTGAAAAATCTGAGTTACTCCCTGTATTAACTTTCCCCTTTTATCACACTTCTTTAAAACCTCAGCTACAGAAGGATCAAACAATACCTCATAATCTAAGAAACAATTTAAAATTTCAGTTTTAACATCTTCAGGAAGACTTTGAGAATGAAACCAAGCGAGTCTTTTCAATACTGATCCATATGCAACAGTGATATAGGTGGAATCAACATTATCAGCACACTTTAAAATGTGCTTTGTACCCTGAGAAACAGATGTAACACAGACATTCAAGACTGTTTTTTTTTTACTTCAGTAGAACGAAGGAAAGAAGAAAGAATAACTACAGACTTCTGCATGTTCCCAAAAGATAAAAGTAAAAACATTTAGCATATAAGCTTGACAATTTAAAATCCCAAAAGTCGAAGTACTAGAAGAATACATTTTCTTCCCCAACTTATCCAATGCTTATCAGTGGAAATGGATTAGCAACAGTAAACTGTTAAGTAGAAGCAGTTTTTGGATAAAGAAATTACAGCTGAGTCTGCTTTAGGATTTGAAAACAAATGCTTATTTAAAGCCTATATAATCTAGGAGCAAGAGGTTGATTATCAGCTAAGTTAGAAGATGTGAGAAAAACATTCTCTAAAGCAGGCAACATGGCAAGAATAGCTGATGAATTTGGCATTTCCACGTGTGACAAATCATAATACATTTTCAGCATTTTAGGAATTTCATTTTGCTCCCAATGAAATATAAATTTTCCGAAAAGGATAAATCTTCAGGAGGGAAATCTGAAACCATACTTTCATGAGAATCAGAATATTCAGATTGTGAAGAAATTCCTGAGGTGCAACCCTTCCCCTGTAATACTTGCTCTTCTGACTGAAAATGCATAATAGAAAGAGAGGGAACTCTTCCTTTTATTGCCTGAGGAAACAGAAGGCAAGGAAAAATCACCAGTAATTTCCTTAGCAAATCCGAGTAAATCTTCCCTTCCCTTCCAAAGAAATATCAACAGGAGACTAGAAGGTATTCTCATTATGATCTACCTTCCTGCACAACTCCCTGGAAAAGCACAGACTTTCAGTGGACATACTGGTCCCAGAAACAGATCCCATGTCTCAGATAAGTGAACAACCTTTGCTTGCCCCTTCCCCTGAGACTGACGTCAGTGTTTCTCCTTTGCCCAACAAGGGCATCCCTACAGTCACCTAGGGCACAGCTATCCCTGAATTTTGGTGGTTGTATATGCTACACTATGACAACCAGGGGAAAATAAAGATGATCTGGGTAACAACAAGCAACCACAGCAGATTCACTCACCAATGGCTGAGGCACAACAGAAGCTGGCCTGACACCCAAAGATTCCTTGGACTTGGAGGTTACTGCATTGGTAAGCCAAGAAAGAGACAATGAAAGAGAATATCAGCGCCAGCACAAGTTTGTAAAGTGTAAAGCAGAAAACAAGTGATTTTGAGGTAAGTAAACCAATGGCAGTCCCCCTCAAGCACAGTATGCTGTCCCCAATACACACATAAATAAACCTGAGTAATCACAAAAGCATTTACAATAACCATCTGAAATGTCAGGATTGGCTAGAGCAAATACTGAAACATGGAGACTGAATGGCCAAAAAGCAAACTTATATATACTAAGTTCAAGATGGCCATTTCTCTGAATATTTCCTTTTCTTCGAGGTATGGCGATTTTGAAGTTAATATATATGTTTGGGGGTGTGGGGGGGCTTGCCCCTCACTTTGGGGAATGCAGGGAGGCTTGACCTCCTGTTTGAGATCTGTCTCTCTCCTGCATCTCAATTTTGTTTTTTTGGGGGGGGGGGGGTGTCAGCACTCTGCATTTTGAGTGCTGACATTTCAATAGGGAGCCATAGTTACACATACTCTTGCTTAGAAATGCAATGACAGCCCCAAAAAAAAAATGTTTCCTAGCTAAACCCTCACTACTTCCTATCTTAACTACATCCTCACACTCTATCGTTTCAAACCTCTGTACTTCTTATATTTCAGAAACATAGGAGATGATACCAGGAAAACCAAATTCTCTTCTTCAATTGAAAATGCTTCCTTCCTACCTATCTTCTACCAGCTTTCAGACTTCACCACCACTAAATATCTTACAGCCCTGGAATTTCTTGCTTCCTTCTTGATTCCTACTTCCCCACTACCTTTCATTAATAAAATACAGATCCCTTTACTTAATCAAGCTACTCTTCAACTTCTCCTCTATTCCTTTTCTACTGAGCCATCTCTCATCCTACCATGACTCAATAATAGCTCTCAACATCTGTCCAAGTTTGTCCCAACCACCTATTTATATTTCCTCCCTAAAATCTCCAGATATCGCACCAAACCTATTTAACGATGCCTCTCACCTTCACCCCAAATATAGACTGATTAACTGCATTCAAGTCATATCAAAACAAAATTAAGTTCAAAATACTCTATAAAAAACAAGAGTCACTAATACACCAGTATACTAAAATCCTCCTAGGAGGAGGCATTCACCCTAATCCTGGCCCCAACCTATCACAACCAACATCAAGACAATTCCCTTCCACACACTACTCTAACCCCACAATGGTCTACCACCCCCATCCTGATATTCTAACTTTTGCCACCATAAATATTAGTAGTATAAGAAATAAACTACTGAATTACATGCCTGGATTACCCAACTCAAGCCTGATATTCTCACTATAACTGTAGTGTGGCTTAAACCCAGCATAAATTACTCTAAATCACACACACACACACACACACACACACACACACACACACACACACACACACACACACACACACCTATAATATCATCTGTAGTGAACATATAAAAAGAGAAAAGCTGGTGGTATTGCTCTAATATTTCCCAACAACTACCACCTTTCTCCTTACAGCAAACCAATATCAAAATTCAGTTCAGCAGAGATTTTGATTACTTTCCTAAAAATAAATAAATAATTATTGTCCTTTACATCCCACCTGGTGGCACTACAACTACACTGCTTTGTTTAATAGTCTGCGGTTACTACATCTGACTTAGATATTGCAGGAGCTTTACCATAAGGCCTTATACCTACAAGTTTAATGAGAATTTTGTCAGTGTTTCATAGCTTGTGGTTACTACATCTGACCTCGATATTGCAGGAACTCTGCCATATGGGCCTACACCTGCAAATTTATTGAGAATTTTGTCAATGTTTAATAGCCTGCAGTCACTATGCCTCAAGGGTAGAAGCTCTGCCATAAGGCCCTACACCTACAAGTTCACTGAGAATTTTGCTAGTGTTTAATGAAAGCATATTTAACATGAATCCTGTTGCCCTTAGGATTCCGGATACTAGCTAAGGCTCTTGCCACCCCTATAGTGCCTTTTTATGCAAGGTTCAAATGACAAATTCACCACCGTAACAGGTACAAGCAAGCAAAATCTGAGGGTAATGCTACTCAATGCTAGAAGTCTAAACCTCAAAATGCACTCACTCGAGGCACTCCTTAAAATGGAGAACATTGACATCTGTGCAGTGACAGAGACCTGGTTCAAAGCTCCAGAGACCACCCCTGCATTACCAGGCTACAATTCATACCACACCTTTCAGCCACCTAACCCAGAAGGAAGCACTAAAGGCGGAAGCATGTCCATATTCATTAAGGATATCCACACCTCCAGGCTAGTTGCACAGTATAATGCATCTGAAATTATCCAAGTGCAACTAACTCTGGGCAAGACCACAATCCAAATTGTAGCTTGCTACAGACCCCCCACCATGCCCCAGGATTCCCACTCCTCATTTCTTGATACACTGGAAAGTATTAGGGTACAACCCAACACCATAATAATGGGCGATTTTAACTACCCCACCATTAACTGGGAAAACTACTCATGTATCAACTCTTTTGCTCAACGTTTTCTAGAATTCATAAATTCCAACGCCTTGGATCAACTTATTCACATCCCCACCAGGGGCAGCAATATCCTAGACCTGGTCATTACCAACATGGGAAACTGGTGTTCCACACCACAGGTCAATTCCTTGTTAGTCAGATCCAACCACAAGCTAATCAGCCTAGACATCCACATCCCACCCACAAACCCAATTACGGAAACCATCATAAAAAACTTCTCCAAAGCCAACTTCACACTTCTTAAGACAGAAGTGGCAAACTTCATGACACCCACGCAGATGGACAATAGAGGTATGACTGCTGAATCCTACACAAATGCACTTTATAAGCACTTACACGAGTGCATGGGTCATGCTATCCCTAATAGAACCAAGATGTTATCCTCCAAAAAAAGGAAGCCAATCTGGTGGTCCTTTGCCATAAACAAACTCTATAACAGAAGAAAGAAACTGTTGCAAAAAAAAAGTAAAATCCCATGACCGGAGGAACTCCCAGGTCAACCTCAGTAAAAAGCTGAGATCCCTCATAAAATCCTCCAAAGCTAGTTACGAAAACAAAATTGCCACTGACTCTAAAGACAACCACAAAGCATTCTAAAGCTATGTCAAGAATCTCAATGGGAACACTCATATCTGCTCTGAGTTACAGCACAATGGCACTAAATATACAGAACCAACTGATACTGCCAACATCCTAGCAGATAGGTTCAGTGATAACTTTACCCCCCTCTCACCCCCTAGAGGGCCCATCTCTATACTGGAAGAATGCAAAGTTCCTATAATCACGGCTGCACAGGTAAAAAACACACTCTCCAAAGCCAAGAACACAGCCTCCATGGGACCTGACAATATCCCAGGCTGCGTTCTACACGAACTACAGAATGAATTGGCACTCTACCTAAGTACCATGTTCAATCATAGCCTCACCTCAGGCTTTGTACCCACTGAATGGCGCACTGCAATGGTTATCCCACTCCACAAAGGGGGAGCCACGACGGACCCCGGGAACTACCGCCCCATTAGCCTGACAAGCCTGGTCTGCAAGGCCATGGAACGTATCATCGTGGAACTCATAAACAAAGACATTGGTAATCTCCAAACTCTGGACCCTGCCCAGTTTGGATTTGTAAAAGGCAGATCATGTCTCCTAAACCTGACTTGACTTCTTTGAAGCAGTCACCAAAGCCATAGATGAGGGTAAAATGGTTCACACAGCTTATCTAGATCTCGCCAAGGCTTTCAACACCATCCCCCACTCTGGAATTATAGATAAGCTCACTAAACTAGGTATAAATCCCTATGTCACAAGATGGGTTGCCAACTGGCTCATGGACAGAACCCACACTGTGAAAGTAGCGGATTCCAAATCTGACTTCAGACCAGTGACAAGTGGAGTACCACAGATTTCAGTCCTGGGTCCTCTCCTGTTTGGTATCTACTTCTCTGAAGTGCAGGCTAACACAGAAGGTCTTTGGCTAACAAAGTTTGCAGATGACTGCAAACTAGGAGCCATAATCAAAACTCCTAACGATGTGGACAAACTACAAAAGGGCCTCACTGAGACAGATACCTGGTGTTAAAGCCATGGCCTGAAGCTCAATGTCAAAAAGTGTATTGTCATCCCCTTTGGACTGTACCCATGAACTACAACATAGCTGGTAGTCTACTTAATGCCGAAAATGTGATAAGAGACCTTGGGACACAGGTGGACGGTAGTCTCTCCTTTGATAATCACATCGCCACAGTGGTCAGGAAATCCTTCTACGTGGCTCATCTCATCACAAAAGGATTCTCATCCAGAAAAAAAGAGGTCATTGTTCCCCTCTACTCATCACTCATTAGACCCATTATAGAGTACAAAGCCCCTTTTGGTATGTACCTCACAAGACATCTACAACAACTGGAAAGACCACAGAAATACCTCACAAAGAGGATTACTGGCCTCAAACAGATGCCCTACGCAGACCGTCTCAAAAAACTACAGCTTTACTCCATCACATATAGCCATCTCAGGGGCGATCTCTGCCTAACATACAAAGCTATGTCAAACCCAGAGCTGTTGGACATGCTCCACTTAAAGAAATCCCAATCCCTCCGAGCTACATGCTCTAGGGACCTAAACCTTGTCACCACAATAAAAGGGATAGATTCCTGTCCCAGAGACTTCCCATACTCTGGAACAGTCTGCCTATCTATGTCAAACAGAGCTCCTCATTAGCACTCTTCAAGAAAAATATTGATGATTGGATGGGAAATGGGAAATTCACCCCAGGGATCACTTCTGTGGCTCTGCTCGACAGGGGCACAGGAAAATAATTTTCTTGGGTGGCGAAAGCCAGGGTACATTTTTTGGCTAGGCTTATATAGGCCCTAGGCCCAATAGCCTAGTACCTACCTATGAACCTATGAAGAACCTTGCTGCGTATTAAAAAGAAGTTATGTACTCACCATAACGTTCCATGTGAGTTGTTCATCTCATCATTATTCTTACTTCCCACCCTCCTACCCCCTCCAGGGTTTTTTTGAGGACCGAGATATTAGTTTTATCCTGGTTGCTCAGTCCTTCTATGGGTTTTCTCCTAAACAGTGATAGAATGGCACATGGTATTATTAGACGCAGCAAACAAGATCTGAGGTAACTCAAGGTGCATCATGGGATAGGGACTTGGCCTCGAGCTGTCTGAAGACCTCGAGCTTTGTAGTAGGCCGACTCGGAGCCGAGGATCAGCTCCTAACCCATCTGTAAGAATGAAGGCGAGATGAACAACTCACATGGAACATTATGGTGAGTACATAACTTCTTTTTAATACACAGCAAGGTTCTTCATGTTAAATATGCTTTCATTAAACACTAACAAAATTCTCAGTGAACTTGTAGGTGTAGGGCCTTACGGCACAGCTTCTAACGTCGAGGCATAGTGACTGCAGGCTATTAAACATTGACAAAATTCTCAATAAATTTGCAGGTGTAGGCCCATATGGCAGTGTTCCTACAATATCGAGGTCAGATGTAGTAACCGCAAGCTATGAAACACTGACAAAATTCTCATTAAAGTTGTAGGTATAAGGCCTTTATGTGAAGTTGTTCTATCTCGCCATTCATTCTTACAGATGGGTAGCGTCCCAAGCACCATCTTTCTCGGGTGACTCACAGGGGTATGTTTTTCAGGACAGTAGAACCAAAGGAGGCCCTGTCCCTGGAGGCCTTATCAACTTTGTAATGAGTGATAAAGGTATGAGGTCTTGACCAAGTGGCTGCTGCACAAATGTTGTCTATAGGAAGCCTAGCAGAAAAGGTAGAAGATGTAGACAATGCTCTGGTAGAATGAGCATTAATTTTGTGTTGTAGAGGTAAATTGGCAGCTGAATAAGTGAAGGTGATACAATCAGATAACCATCTAGATAGTGTTGTTTTTGCCACTGGCATGCCTTTCCTAGAATCTGAAGAGGAAACAAAAAGTTGTTCTGATTTTCTGAACTCTTTTGTTCTTTCCAGGTAAAATCTGAGCTGTCTATGAACATCAAGTTTGTGCAGCATATACTCTGAGTTGTTGGTGTGTTTGGGGTAGAACACTGGTAAATCTATCATCTGGTTAAGGTTAGCTTCAGTACAAACTTTAGGTAAAAATGAAGGATTTGTTCGCAGGGACACTCTGTCGGCATGAAAAATCAAATGAGGAGGCTTTATGGACAAGGCTTGTAGCTCTGATACTCTACAGGCAGATGTGATGGCTACTAAAAAAGATAGTCTTCCAAGACAAAAATTTCAAATCACATGATGAAGCTGGCTCAAAAGGTGGGAGAATAATGAGTGAAAGGATAAAATTTAGGTTCCATGGGGTATAAGGGGATTTCACAGGTGGTCTGAGATGGAAGGTCCCTTTGAGAAAGGCTTTGGATAGCTTGTGTGACATTATGTTTAATCCTTCAAAGCCAAGGTGAAAAGTAGAGATGTCGGCAAGTTGTACCCGAACTGTAGCTGCCGCAGCTCCTTTATTGAAAAGCATAGTCAAAAATTCTAATATGGAGAAAATGGGGGCTTGGTAGGGATCAATGTAACTTTGAGAAGCCCATATAGAAAATCTCCATTTGCTAAGGTATAATTTCTTAATAGAGGACTTATGAGAAGATATTAAAATATGCTGCATTTCGTTTGAAAGGTTATGGAACCTGGTTATGTTGGGAATTGGAGCAGCCAAGCTGTCAATTTTAGGGACTGAAGAGAGGGATGAAGAGCTCCCAACGATTGCGTCAGAAGGTCTGGAACTGGGTCCAGAGTCCAAGGCTCTTAAAACAGATGAAGTCGAAGGAAGGGGAACAAAATCTGACGAGGCCAATTAGGGGCTATTAGAATGGTGGTCCTTCCCATTGCTTTTGCTTTCTGTAATACTTTGGGTATCAAGGGAATTGGTGGGAATACACAGAGGAGACCCGGAGGCCAATCATGTACAAGTGTGTCCCTTGGGGCATCTCCCAGAGGGGAAATCAGGGCAAAGTAGCCTCTGCATTTTGTGTTCATGTGGGAAGCAAAAAGGTCTCAGCAAGGCCAGTCCCACCTGTGGAATATTCTCTCCGCTATCTCTTTTTTGAGGGACCACTCATGAGGCAACAAAATTGCCCTGCTCAGTTTGTCTGCAATCACGTTGGATTTTCCCAGGATGTGCATTGCTATCAGAAAGTGCTGGGTGGATGTAGCCCACTGCCATACTCTTACAGCCTCATGACAAAGGGGGTAGGACCTGGTTCCTTCTTGTTTGTTCAAGTACTAGACCACTGACATGTTGTCCGTCTGAATCGCAATTGTCCACAGAGGGAGAAAACCCTGAAAGTACTGCAACACCAAAAGTACTGCTCTCATCTCCAGGACATTGATATGCAGATGTGTCTCTTTTTTGGTCCATGTGCCTTGGGCTGTTCTTCCCTGAAAATGCCCCCCACCCATCAGGGAAGCATCTGTGGTCACTGTGGCCACTGGTAAGGGTAGGATAAAAGGATGACCTATCGTTGCACAATAAGAGGTCAACCACAACCAAAGATCCTTTTTGCAAGTGTTTGTGACAATTATGAAATGAGACATTTGGAGCTCTTGATAAGACCATTGAGTGAATAGCAGCCATTGTAGAATCTGCATGTGCATGCGACCCAATGGTATTGCTATTATTGCAGCTGCCATCATGCCCAACAACTTTAGCACTACTGATGCTGCAGCCTTGTTTCTGGATATAATGTTCTGGACCTGCTGACGAAGTAGTAAAACTTTTTCTGCTGGAAATTTGGTGGTGTCCAATTCTGCTCCGATAAAAACGATATGTTGTGATGCTGACAAGGCAGACTTTTCTGAATTTATGGTAATGCCCAGATGATTGCAGAAAGAGAGAGTGGTGTCCCTGGCTTGTATTAGCTGATGACTGGTGGTGGCGGTGAGGAGCCAATTGTCTAAGTACGGAAACACCTATAATCTTAAATGCCTCAGGTGAGCTGTGACAATTGCCATACATTTGGTGAACACTCTGGGGGCTGTAGTGAGACCAAAGGACAGAGCTCGAAACTGGTAATGATTAGCTCCCAGCTGGAAGTGCAGATGATCCCTGGATGGTGTGGCCATTTTTATATGGTAGTATGCATCCTGTAGATCTGTTGAGCACATTCAATTGTCTTTTCCTAAGAAGGGAGGTATCGACTGAAGTGTGACCATCTGGAATTTCTCTTTCTTGACAGATCTGTTTAGTCTGCCGAGGTCCAAAACAGGTCTCCAGTCCCCTGTCTTTTTTGGAACTAAAAAAGAATCTTGAGTAAGTTCTGGATCCTGTCTGGTCTGCTGGGACTGGTTGGATGACTCTTTTTCTTAGTAAAGTTTGGACCTCTACTGTTGCTTGTTTCCTATAACTGGGTGGAACGTCTGGGATTTTTGTCATTAATGGAGGGGGAGTGGCAAAAGGAATGATATATCCTCTGGAAACTATACTTTGTACCCAGTTGTCATTTGTTATTTTGAGCCAGGCATCTGGCTACAAAGATAAGTGACTCCCGACTGCCTCCAGAGCAGGACAGTCGGGCCTCCTTTCAGGAGCGCTGGTAGGCCTTCCCAAAGAACTGGTCTCTGTTGCCCTGGTTTTGCGGACCTCCTCTACCACGAGGGTGGCGTCTTCCATTATTGCCCTCTCCTCTGCCCCTGGAGGGGGGTTCACCATGTGTGTCCAGAAAGGCTCCTTGGGCTTTAAGAACCATATCTTTCCTCCCTTTTGACCCTTGTGGTAGGGTCTAGTAGGGGTGGGAAAATGGTCTCCGACAGAAGACAGAGTCTTTCCTTCCTGCTCACACCTGGTCAAAGTTTCCTTAACTTTGGGCCCGAAAGGGACGAGCCATCAAAAGGGGTACTGACAAAGGATGACTTAAAGGGCTCCACGAAGGAACACAAGCGCATGCAGGAATGTCTCCTGAGAGCAAGTCCTGTGCCCGCTGCCCTACTCCTTCCATTAGCTGCAAATGAAATGAGATGCATGGACATGTTTACTATGGAATTGAGGGTAGCAAGCTGGGAGGTGACTTTGTCTAAAGCTCCTGCAGCTACCATACCCTAAAGAGCATCTCCAAGCTCTTTTAGGAGGTCTCTTTGCAGTCTCATAAAATGTGTGAGATAGTTCAGTGAATGCATAGCAAAAGTCGCTGAACTGTAAATGTGCCTCCCGTATTTATCTGTGATCCTAGAGTCTCTGTTAGGAGGATGGATAGAGGAAGAAGTTTCTGACATCTCCTTTTTAGTGGCTGCCACCACCACCATGGCATCAACTGGTACTCCCTTGGTGAGGAAAGACTTATCCTGAGGGGCAGAAATAAATGTATTGGGTCTCCTAGGGACAACCAGCTGCATGAGCTCATCAAAGGGCGGAGACACCCAAGAGGTGGAGGGTTGAGACCCGAAAGCCTTCAGGAGAACCAACTCATCTTCAGTAGGGTTGGTGGACTTCCAGCCACCCCTCTGCCTAAGGACTTCTAAACTCTCATCAAATGAGATATCTTCAGAGGGGGACCATGGGGAACCTTCTAATTCATCTAAGTTGGTATTGGACGTGAGAGACTCCTGTGGGGAGTCTAGGTGCTTCCTCTTGCAAATTCTCTACCTGAGAACCTCATCAGTGGGTACTTCTGGTGAGGTCTCGGAAGAGCAGGGGCCACCCAGTGGGGCTTCCTGAGGCTCAGGGTCTCTATGCTTTGAATGGATCTGTGAGACAGAAGTGAACACAGGCACTTTTGGGGAGGAGATAGTTGGACCTGAAGTTGTAGATGTCTTGGGGGACATCACCCTCCTCATGGCTTCAAAGGCACGTCTGCTCTGATGAGAAGGGACCGCTGGATCTGAAAAAAACACCGATCTCCTCGGCACCGGAACAGTGGGCTCTGAACCAGAGGTAGGAGCTGAACTCATCCAAGCTGAGGCCCTGAGAGACAAAGTCAGAACTGACAGGTCAGTCCGACTATCCTCCCCTGACCAGACCAGAGAGTGTCAGCTCCTAGACTCCTCGATAGATTCCGAGAAAGTCCGAGTAAACAGAACCGATGGCACTGGAGCAGGCGTCGGCTCCGAAGACTCAACAATCATCAGGTCCGACCCCTCCGGCTCTGAAGGACCGGTATGGCTCAGAGGAGGAAAAGAAGTCGACAGCATTGCAGTTTTTGGCCCCAAAACCACTTGGGTCGGAGCCGATAAAAATTTAACAAACGTCGGTGCCTGCAGCAACTTCGGCACCACATGATCCAGATCCAAATTGGATAGGCTGATCGAGGACTGAGATGATAGTATGGATGGAAGCACTGACTGGAGAATGGGAGACTTTAATACTTCAGATACCAGTTCCAGGACTGGGGACTGGCTCCAAAAAGACAGGGTGCTCGGCTCCGAAGGTTGTGGAGCCGATGTCGACATTTTTTTAGATTTTGTCACATCAGAAGAAGAAGCCTTAGAAGATTTTTTAAGACTTGTGAGACTGGCTAGATTTATCCTGGTCACTCAAAGGTTCCTGAAATGAAGATTTTAGAAGTCCTCTGTCTATGAGTTTTCTTTTTCCCTCAAGTAGAACTCTGGAGGAAAAAGAATGGCAAATGGAGCAGCTTTCTTGCAAGTGCAAGGCTCCAAGACAATAAACACAATTAACGTGACTGTCACAGACATTTTTAGTCCACACTTTGGACACTTCTTTAAGCCAGACTTAGGGTGCTTGTCTTTCTCCTGGTCAGCCATATTAAAGTCTACAGTATCAAAAAATCTACTGTACAGTAACAGACAGTACTTTTAAAGAGAATACACACACACACACACACACACACACACACACACACACACACACACACACACACACACACACACACACACACACACACACAATTTTAGTAAAGTTAAGCTACAGTAATAAGCTCTAACAACAAATGGGCTGTATAAAAAAAATGTGAAGAACTGTAACTATTCAAAAGCACTCACACACTGTCTCTAAAGTTTAAGATTCTTATTTAAACTACAAAGCTACATAACTATGATAATATTATAAAGGCACACTAAGAAGGGAAGGGATTATTAAAGGCCTATAAAAAACGAAGGCCAAAAGGAGAAGAAATATAGTACTAATAAGCTATCAAAGTTATAACTATGAAAAGCTATGAAAACTATCACTAACTATTATTAGAATTAACAAATTTAGCAAGTTTTTATGAGAAAAAAGGTATACTGGCCCAAGCTGTGCTAGGAAAAGTACAGTTGCGTACACTTACCATAAATGTAGATGTTCGAGTGTATTCACTGTTGCAGTCATCACATCTGGGTAATCTGCCTGCAGGTAGCCTTCAGTCTGTCTGAATACCAGAGTCTTTGGATTTGTGCGTCGGATGCTGTCGCTTTTTCCATGACGTCAGGTCATCAGGGGTATAAAACATGCAGCTGATGCAATTACATCAGTTTTTCTTGCCCCAGATGTCAGGTGCCCCCACAATAGGAAGCAATTATATGGTATGGAACACCCCCAGCAAAAAGCAAATACACATGATATAATATATGCCAAACAAGGAAGAAAGGTAAAAGTCAAGAGAGGTCAGGGGGCTGGAGGGAGGGTAACCAGGACTGCAACAGTGAATACACTTGAACATCTACATTTATGGTAAGTGTACACAACTGTACTACGTTCTTCATGTTTCACTGTTGCAGTCATCACACTTGGGTTGATTCCCAAAGCTAAGGAAATGTGGAGGTAGTTAAAGAGCATTAGGGCTAGCAATAAGGCCCTGTAAAATTGCTGTGGCAAATCCAGCTCTGGATTTAGAAAAGATAGACAGGTGGTAATGCTTGGTGAAAGTATGTACAGAGCTCCAGGTTGCAGCTTCCAGGATGTCCCTGGTAGGGACTCCCCTGAAAAATGCAGTAGAGGTAGATGCAGCCCTGGTGGAATGTGTTCTTATTCCCTGTGGGGTAGGTTTTCCATGGTGTTTGTAGCAGAAATGGATGCAATGTGCTATCCATTTGGAAATGGTTTGCTTTGAAATGGCCTTCCCCTCTGCTCCTGCAGCAAAGCTAACTAGCAACTGTTAGATTTTCTGAGAGGCTTAGTCCTGTCCAAATAGAATCTAAGCTGTCTGTGTACGTCCAGATAATGCAGTATCCTTTCCCCTTTATTCTGAGGATTAGGGAAAAAAGTAGGCAAATGAATGGACTGGTTTAGAGCCACACTAGACACCACCTTGGGCATGAAAGATGGATTAGTCCTGAGGGAAACCCTGTCCGCATGGAAGATAATGAAGGGTTCCACTGCCATGAGGGTCTGCAGTTCAGACACTCTTCTTGCTGAAGTGATGGCTAGAAGTAAAGCTGTTTTTCAAGAAAGGAATTTCAACTCTGCTGTAGCAGCTGATTCAAAGGGGGGAAGAGTGAGTTTTTCCAATACAAAATTAAGGTCCCAGGCTGGAGTGGGAGCCCATCTGGGGGGGGGGGGTCTTAAATTTTTGGCCCCTCTAAGGAATTGTTTTAGCAGGGGATGAGAGAAGAGGGGTGGGTCAGTATTATAGTGTGCTGATATGGCAGAGGCATGAATCTTAATTGAAGAGAAAGACAGGCCCTTGTGAAGCATTTTTGTTAAATAATCTAGAATATGAGGTAAGCTGGGCACCGTTGTGCCCATTGCCTGAGCCTGACTCCAGGAACAGTATCTTTTCCACTTTTCTGAATAGGATTTTCTAGTACTAAGCCTCCTTGTCTCAAGAATGACATCCAGCACCTGCTTACTGAGGGTTACAGGAGGTGAGGTCAGGGAATTAGGCAGGCTGCAAGGTTCAGGGTTTGAAGCTGAGGGTGCAGAATCTGGCCTGCCTGTTGAGACAGCAGGGAAGGGGTCTGAGGCAGGTGCCAAGGTTGTAGCACTGTCAGACTGCACAAAAGGGGGTACCAGTGCTGGTGTGGCCAGTCTGGTGCAATCAGTATTGTCCTTGGCTTGTCCTGTTTGATCTTTAGTAGAACCTTCGAGAAGAGAGGCAGAAGGGGAGAGGCTTTCCCAGGTAAAGGACAGAGCAAACACTTTCCAAGCTTGACTGTGGGGAGTTCTGGTACAGAATTTGTTCAATTGGTAGTTCTGAGGGGAGGCAAACAGGTCTACCTCTGGAGTCCCCCATTTGTTCCTCAAGAGCTTGAATATTTTGGGTTCCAGTTTCCATTCGTGTGGGTCCATGAGATTTCTGCTTAAGTTGTCTGCCAGTTAATTTAGTTTGCCTGGCAGGAATTGAGCTTGTAGGTTCACTTGGTAGCTCAAGACTGTGTTCCACAGAGCCATGGCTAGTCTGCAGAGTGGGTAGGAATGGGTTCCCCCCTGCTTGTTTATGTACCACATAATTGTGATGTGGTCTGTCTTTACCAATATTTGTCCTGGAAGAGTAAGGTCTCTGAAGGCTGTCAGAGCATTCTGTACAGCTAACATTTCTTTTTGATTGATATGCAGGTGCATCTGTTTTGGGTTCCATTTGTCCTGAATGCACTGCCCCGCCATGTGAGCCCCCCATGCATAGTCTGATGCGTCTGTTGTTAGGGTTTGGGTGTCAGGGGGTAGAGTGAAAGGGAGTCCCTTGTTGTGGTAGCAGGCCTCTGCCCACCAAAGGAACTCTGCCCTTAGACAAGGGATAATAGGGATCATTGTTTCCAGGTTCTGAGAATGTTGACACCATAGACTTTTTAGGTAATATTGAAGTTTTTCATATGCAGTCTTGCATATGAAATTACAGAATCCAAGAGGCCATGAACCCCAGGGCTTGCAGGATTTTCCTTGCAGATAGGTGGGTTTTTGTATCCAGTAGTCTGAAGTAGGTTGTCTAATGAACTTGGTTCTCTGGAGTGAGAAATGCCATCTGGGAAGTTGTGTCCAAGGTTGCTCCCAGGAATACAATATGTTGGCAGGGTAATAGGTGTAATTTCTTCTCGTTGATGGTGTACCCCAATGAAGTTAGAAGTCTCTTTACAACTGCCAGGTGCTGTAATAGCAAGTCCTGACTCTTTGCCTGAATCAGGCAATAGTACAAATATGGGTAAATCTGAATATTTCTCTCCCTGCAAAATGCAATGGCAGGAGCTAGGCACTTTGTAAATACCCTGGGCAAAGTAGATAAGCCAAAGGGCAGAGCAGAGAATTGATAGTGCATGCAGCCTGTCCTAAAGCGTAGGAATTTTCTGCAGGATTCCCTCATTGGGATGTGCAGGTAAGCTTCTTTTAAGTCTAGAGTTGCCAGCCAGGCATCCTTGGGTAGCATAGGAAGAAGCTGCTGAAGAGTTAGCATTTTGAATTTTGGAAGCACCAGAAAGTGTTGGGAATAGAAAGGTCCAGGATAGGACGCCAGGAGTTCTCTTTTCTGGGAACCAGAAACAGTCTTGAATAAAAACTTTGTCCCCTTTGTTCTGCTGGAACAGGCTGAATAGCCCTGATACTGAGGAGAGAGAGCATTTGTTTTTGGGCCTCCGCCCACTGGTTTGGGGGAAGGTCTGGCCATCCACTTGGGGTTGGGAGTGAGTGGAAGTGGAATCTGTATCCTAGGGAAACTATGTTTAAAACCCATTTGTCTTGGGTAATGAGTTCCCAGTTTTTTGCATGCAGGGCAAGCTTTCCTCCTAAGGGAGTAAGTAGTTGAGCAAGGCTCGGTAGGGGTAAGGATAAGTCATTGTGCCATTTTTCCATAGGGGGAGGCTTACTACTCAGTGCTTTGGAAGTGGGGGCCACCACTGCTTAGAGCTGTGCATAGCCTGAGACTGAAGTCTTATTGGTCTTCTGCTCCTGGGTTTGGACTGAGAAGGCCTGGAAGGGACTGGAAAGGACCAGTTCTTTGAAGGCCAATGCCTACTGAATCTAGGTGGCTGTACTTGTAAGAAATCTTTAACAGTTTGCATAGATTTAGCTTTTTCCTCCATCCTTTTGAGGACTTCTTCTGCTTTGTTGCCAAAAAGGCACTCTTGGTGTAAGGGTGCATCCAGTAATTTAGCTTTAACATGATCTAGCAAGTTTTGTTCCTTAAGCCAAGCATGCCTTCTAAGTACAGACCCCGTGACAGCAGCCCTGCAAGATGCTTCTAAAGCATCAAAACCACATTGCAAAGTATGTTTACCTATTTGGTCAGCAGAATGCATTAACTCTTGTAAATCTTTGTGCTCAGCACAGTCAGGAATCAACATAATTTTCTGTTTAATTAAGCCCATAATATGCTGCTGATACTTTAACATATGAAACTGGCAATTTAAAGCCCTAATGGCCAAAGTGGCAGAAGTATATACCTTCTTACCCTATCTGTCTAAAGCTCTAGAATCCCTATCAGAAGGGGTAGGATTTTTGCCAGTAGTAGCTTTAATGCCTTTTGGTCCTTGGGAAATGGTCTCTGGATCCACAGTAGGATTCTTGAAAAGGAATTTGTGAGAATCAGGTACTCTGTAGTACCTGTCAGGTTTCCTGGGAAAAAGTGTCTGGGGTAAGGCTGGATTCCAAGAAAACATCATCTACAATCTCCAAAACAGGAGGGTAGCTAGAGGCCTGTGTTGAGGCAGGTTTAAAAATTCCCTAAGTCTCTTTTTGGACTGAGAATACACCTGGCTTTCACAGTGGAAATGCTCCCTAAGGGTATGCAAGGTTTCACCAAAAGAAAAATCTTCTGGAGGGGAAGCAGAGGGAATGGAATCCTCTGCATCAGAATCCTCATAAGTAGATAAGGGTAAATCCTGGTAGTCAGAAGGAACAGAGATATCAGATTCCTGATCAGAAGAATCAGAAAGAAAATCAGTTCTAGGTCCCTTAGAGGGGGAAGGCTGGCTTCCCCTAATTAATGTAATAAGGTCTTCAGCAATTCTAATCATTTATTTTTGAGGCATATGGGCCTGAGAATGCACTTTGTTCATCAGTTTTGTAGGCTTAGTGCGAGCTTTAGGCCTGAGGAATTCGGTATTTTTAGCTTGAAACGAAGTTGTCGGTTTGATATGAAAATCGGTAGGCCTGAATTCACCCTCAGAAGACAGTGCCTGCACAGCGGCTTCAGATCCATCCAAGGTAGAGACATCCGCAGGTTCCATAGTCGAAGAAGCATCTTGCAGCATACCAGACTCCAAATGGGTCTCAGTAGAGGCCTGTGAATCTGTAGTAGTGGGTATCAGGACCTGCAAAAGTGCCTCAGTGAGTACCGGCGGACTGGCGACTAGCTTATCAGAAGCGTCGTCGGCAGTTTTGGACCTATGCAGTCTGTCTCTGACTTTATCCTTACTTTTTTTAGGAGATTGGTAATCGAATGGCTTAACAAAGTCATTTCGGAATACAGAGATCGAGAACAAAAGTATTTAACTACAAAAATAGCCAGACGACTAATAGTTCGGGCGTTGAACAAGGCACAAAACCGACAGCGAGGGACGTTGTGGTCAGGGCCTAAACATGTGACACAGTAAGAATGAAAATCTCTATGAGGTATTTGCTTTCCACAGGCAAAACAATTGTTAATTTTTTCTGACATCGGTTAGAGGAAGAAAAAAGGATCCCCAATGGGGTACTTATCTTTTTGAAGACTTCAGCTCTGAAACTCGAAAACGAAAATTTCAGGAGTCAGACGACTGGCACTTGCAAACTGCTTCTGTTTCGGGCATTGCACAGCAAGAAAGGCTGATGTAATGGTGTCTGCTGCATGTTTTATACCCCTGATGACCTGACGTCATGGAAGAAGCAACAGCATCAGACACACAAATCCGAAGATTCTGGTATTCAGGCCGGCTGAGGGCTACCTGCAGGCAGATAACATAAATGTGATGACTGCAACAGTGAAACACGAAGAACATCCTCCAATATATTGCAGCGGCAAATTAGATCTGAGGTAACTCAAGGTGCATCATGGGATAGGGACTTGGCCTAGAGCTCTGAAGACCTTGAGCTTTGTAGTAGGCTGACTTGTAGCTGAGGATCGGCTCCAAACCCATCTGTAAGAATGAACGGCGAGATAGAACAACTTCACATCTTTAGTCATTTAAATACATGCTTGCTCTGTAATTGAAAGTCTTTGTGAAATAGTCTGTGCACTCTAAGGACCTGTTACTAAGTTGGGCACTGTCCCCTTTTGCTTGACCAGTAGATTACACTGCATATGCCACTTATAGTCTCAGGAAATGACAAGATAACCTGCTTGCATCTCTTTGTTAACTGCTTTGTTCTGGATATAAAATGATTGATCTCAGTTATAAATTAACCTTGCACCTTCTAGAAGGAAGAGGATGAAAACAATTAATGCAATTTGGCTAAACAAAAAGAGTAGAATGTTAATGTTGGATAGAGAAAATGCATGGAAAAATGGCAAAAATATAAAACACTTCAATATCTTGAAAACTTCAGAATGCTTCGCAATCATACTAAAAACAAATAAATGAAAAAAAATATATATACTATAATAACCTTCAGAATAATACTAAACACAACCCTAAAAAATTTTGGACAGCCATTAAAGAAATCTTACATCTCAGTCAAAAATTCAACCCAAACCCCTCTCTCGATAACACACCACTTGAAACTGCAATACAGTTCAACTCCTATTTTATAGATAGTATAGCATCTCTAACTAAGGATTCCTGAACATCTAATCCCAGCCCTGCCCAACAGCCACATATCACCACATCCACTTTCACCTTCAACCCTGTGCCCACATCCTATAAAAAAACTACTCAAGCTTAAAAATGCTCTTTTTCAGCTGATGGCCTTCCAAGCAAGTACCTAAAAATAGCAGCCAGTATCATTGCCTGTCCTGCCTCAATTTGTATAAATAGGTCAGTTCAGGAATCCCACATTCCCTCTCTCTCTGGAAAAAGTCACACATTATCCCTCTGCACAAAGGAGGAAATTCAACAGACATTAATAACTTTAGACCTATAGCAATCTTATCTTCCCTTGCCAAATACTTGAAAAATGCATTCAAAAGCAATTGCTGGACTATCTCCTGCAGGAAGAACTCCTATCCCCCACACAGCATGGCTTTTGTCCTTCCCATAGTACTAGCACTGCTCCTCTAACCATTATAGATACTATCAATAAAGCTAGAGATAATGGCAAACTAGCTACCTCCTTATTTCTAGACTTGTCTAAAACCTTTGACACAGTTTGTCACAGCAAACCTCTTCTTCAAATGTCCTCACTAGGTCTCTCTCAGCCCACCCTTCTGTGGTTCAAAAGCTACATGTCCAATAGGTACAAGTCAGTAAAAAGGTACTCCATGCTCTCTACTTACCTCCCAGTCACCAGCAGTGTACTACAACGCTCTATCATTGGTCCCCTCCTCTTTAACATTTTCACCAACACCCTCTATACTTCCACACAACAAGCCACCATAATACACTATGCAGATGATTCCACTCTAATTTGTACATCTGACAATATGGTACACCTCCAAAGAATTACTCAGGAAGCTTTAACAGCCATTGAAACATGGCTTTGTAACTCACAACTCATGCTCAACCCAAAAAAGGCCAAATTATTACATTTTACCCAAATCCCTCCCTTTTGGAAAAACAAAATTTAAAGTCCTCTCTCTTGCTAATACAACCATACTGAAGCCACTCCTCATAGCAAACTGTTTGGCGTGATAGTGTATGATAATCTTAAATTCGACTTGCATGTACCAAACTACATAAGAAAAACACATCAAAAATTAGGAATGCTTTGCAGAGCCAAAAACTTTCTCACTGAAGAAAATAAAACTACACTTGTCACTACTTATCTCCTCCCCACACTTCTTTATGGTGCTCCCATCCTTACTAACCTCCAGGCTTCACAAAATTTTAAACTTGAACAATGCTCTAACAAAGTTGCTAAATTTGCAGCACATACTCCTTTCAGAACCCACAACTGTATAGAACTGAAAAGCATAAATTGGTTAGAACTACCACATCAACTAACATATACACAGCTTCTTACCACCTATAAAATTATCCAGCATCCATTCGCCTGTCAAGCACTAAAAAACATTCTACACAATTATGTTCCCAGTTGGTCATTGCAATTCAGTGTTCAAAAACTCCTGTCTGTCTATAACCCTAGCAAACCTGCTGGGCAATGTCTGTACTCGTACAAGGTTGCTAAGGCCTGGAACTCCTTACCTGTATCCATCAGGTCTATACTCTCCCTCCCATCTTTCAAAAAGCACTCTCTGAAAGACTCCCTAGCTAAAATCTGGCTCTGTTCTTGCTCAAATCCAGGATAAACTATACCCCTAAATGTGAACAAGTATCTTTTCATTCCTCATACTTCCCTTCTCTCCCTTCACTTACTTCCTTGCTGCTATCTAATTCTCTTTCCTGAATTTCTCTGTAAATATACGATAAGGTTGTTTTCCCTTACTTCACATTGGAAATCCTATTAGTATCTAACTAACTTACCTTTAATTTCTCTACAAACTGTTTAAAATTTCTCTAAATATTAAATGATTGTCATACACCATGTATCAATTTTTAACCAATGTTTTTATATTATGTTGAATTTGTTACAATCAATTAAACTTCAAATGTTTTTGTTTTATTTTTGAAGATTGTAAAATTATTGATCTTAAATGTTTTGAAACAATTTGGAGCTTTTCTTAGTGGATCTACCATGAAAATGGGCTTCAATCCAGTCAGACCTTCCTTGTAATCAAATGTCAATAAATAAATAAATCCTACATTGGATATCCATAACAATTCCACAAGAAAAAGATACAACTAGGTGATGTCAATATCAGTTGGTTGGACATAACCTCTAACTCCCCTACATCTAACATGAACTTAAGGTTTCACACAGCTAATTAATAGCCCCACACACTGTGGCAAATTATCAAATTCCCTATTAGACTGGATCCTATTGTGATGCCCATGCACTGGCCCAGCAATCAAGGAGGCACAATCCTCACCACTAACACCACTGAGGGATGTCCATATAGGGAAAGGATAAAAATACATACACAGTAAAGTGCAATTTCCCTTAAGACCACACAGAGAGAAAAATCAGTCTGGGGCTGGTTTTCCCTTTCTCTCCAGGTCCCCAATAAGACTCCCCACTGGCACAGCTATGAGATCCAGATCTCAGCCTAGTGGGCAAGCTAAAACCTCCAGCACCCTCTCTGTCCAACCAGTGCTTCGTGCCCCTCCCCAAGTAGCTGACACACACACACTTTGAGATAAGAGTTATATACAACCATATAGACACTCTTTGGGAAGGCTGGCACAGGTTCTCCAGCTGTGTCCCTTTTACCTAGACTATACAGTAGTGCCACTTGCCACCACCCACTAATATTTATCAGCTACCAAAAGGCCCTTATGAAAGGGTGTACAATTATATTGTGCAATATTATTATCCAAATGGTAAGTGCAACTGAACAGTCAAGGCTTATTTGGAGTGACTTTGTACAGTATCACTATATATATATATATATATATATATATATATATATATATATACAGAGAGAGAGAGAGAGAGATTACATTATCTCTACACAAAACAGCCACAGTTGAAAGGTTTAAAAATATTTAATAATAAATATTAAAACACAAGACAATACTTCTTACTACACAGTGCTAGTCAAGAGTTCAGAGATCACAGAGAAATACTTAAAATAATACAGTAGAAAAGTTCTGATATCAATATGAAAAAAAGACTTATCTAATCTTCCTAGTTCCTAGCTATATCTAAGAGAAAACACAGTTCTAAAATAAAATTACATACAGAACACAGGCAGAGTGCTGGTGAGTTGGATGTTCTCAAGACAAATGATAAAAATCCCTCATTCTTTCTCTCCTTAAATTGATAACACAGTACCACTGATTCATTTCAGATTACATCATTTCTTTCTGGTTCCCAGGCTAACATAAACTCAGAGATTAATAGCACTTTTGATCTTGCAGCTGGTCAGGAAGCCAGAGCAATAAAATAAATTATACATGTAAATTCTAGCCATTAACTCTGGCCTCAAAACAATAGGCAGAATGCCTCTCTCTAGACCTCTCGGCTCTGAGTTTTAGTTCAAAGAATTTCACAATGCTTGACTTATCAGCTTTCTTACAGCAGAGTGCACTGTTATTTTTTTTTCAGTTCAACATCCAATACAGTATTTTCACATTTAAGAGAACAAGCCTGTGACTTACATTAATATTTACAAATGACAGAATTATCTAAAAAGATCTATCTAGCTAGGCTGGCAGCCTTCAACTATCTTCACCCCCCCCCCCCCGGAGAACTCAAGTGAGTTTTTCAAGTGACCCTTGAAAAATGTTGCTTGAGAGTGTTCAGTCTGAGTATATCTTACCCCATTCCCTGTCTTGACAGCCCATCTGCATTGGCATTGCTAGTCTCACTGCGGTGCTGCACTGACATATCATATGCTTGCAAAGCTAAGCTCCATCTTAGCAACTTGGCATTTTGCTGGCTGGCTCTGTTTAACCATGTTAGGGGAGTGTGATCTATCACTACAGTGAATTGTTTTCTATACAGATAAGGCGGAAGTTTCTGCAGTGTCCACACTATGGCTAGACATTCCTTTTCTACAATTACATAGCACTCCTCCCTGGGTTGGAACCTACAACTGAGATAAACCACTGGGTGCTCTTCTCCCTCTGGAGAAATCTGGCTAAGTACAGCCCCCACCCTATGGTTTGAAGCATCCATCTGCAAAAAGTACAGTTTTGTACCTACCATAAATGTAGATGTTCGAGTGCTAATACAGCTGCAGTAATCACAGATGGGTTTTCTGCCGTCAGGCGGGTCCTCGGTCAGCCGAATTCCAAAGTCTAGGTCCGGCGTCGGTTGTTGTCGCTTTCTTTCCTGACGTCAGTGCGACAGGGGTATATAAGACACAGCCGATGCCATTTTCTTCAGTCTTTCTTGCCCCAGATGTCAGGTGCCCCCAGAAGGAAGGCAATACATAAATTATATATATATAATCAAGCAATGCAATATAACCAGAAATCAGTAGATGCAAGCAAATACACCATAGAAGGATAACCCAATCAGGTTGTATGAGGAGGTGTTAGCCACTAGGCCTTTACCAAGAGGGGAAGGAGGGAGGGAAACCTGTACTGCAGCTGTATTAGCACTCAAACATCTACATTTATGGTAGGTACAAAACTGTACTATGTTCATCGTGCATACAGCTGCAGTAATCACAGATGGGTAGAATCCCAAAGCTACGCACAGGGTGGTAGGCACTTGGTGGAACTGGGAGCAGCCAGAATGCCCTGCAACATAGCAGTGGCAAAGCCTGCTCTGGTTTTGGAGTATAAAGGCAGGTGGTAGTGTTTTGTGAAGGTATGCACAGAACTCCAAGTGGCTGCCTCCAAAATATCTTTGGTAGGGACTCCTCTGAGGAAGGCTGTAGAGGTAGCTGTGGCCCTTGTGGAGTGGGATCTGATGCCTGCAGGAACAGGTTTGCCATGAAAGGAGTAACAAAACCGTAAGCAGTGGCCTATCCATTTTGAAATTGTCTGTTTGGAAATTGGCTTCCCTTGAGCTCCTACAGCATAGGACACAAAAAGTTGTTCTGATTTCCTGAAAGGCTTTGTTCTGTCCAAATAGTAATGTAGCTGTCTATGGATGTCTAAGGAATGTAGCAGCCTTTCCCCTTTGTTTTGAGGATTGGGGTAAAAGGTAGGTAAGTGTATGGCCTGATTTAAAGCTACCCTGGATACTACCTTAGGCATAAATGACGGGTTGGTTCAGGGAAACCCTGTCCTGATGGAAGATGAGAAAGGCTGCACAGCCATGAGGGCTTGTAGTTCAAACCCTACGAGCTGAGGTAATGGCCAGAAGGAAAGCTGTTTTCCAGGACAAATATTGCAAATCTGTTGAGGCAGCTGGTTCAAAGGGAGGTAATGTTAATTTTTCTAGAATGTAGTTAAGATCCCAGGCTGGTATTGGTTGTTTCCTTGGAGGTCTTATATTCTTAGCTCCTCTGAGAAACTGTCTTAAAAGTGGGTGAGAGAATAAGGGTGGATCAGTGTTGTATTCTGCAGAAATGGCTGAGGCATGAATTTTGATGGAGGAAAATGAAAGTCCACTGTTCAACAGCTCAGCTAGATACTGTAATATCTGAGGCAAATTCAGTTTTCTAGGATCCTGGCCTTTTTCTCATTCCAAGCAAAACCGTTTCCATTTTGCAGAGTAAGCCTTTCTAGTAGATGGCCTTCTGGCCTCCAAAATGACATCCTGTACCTCTTTGGAGAGTAGGGTCTGTTGTGGTGTTAAGGAATTTTCCATGCAGCCAGATTGAGTGTTTTCAGCTGACTGTGAAGTTTTGTAGCTGTGCTGAGTCAGTAGAAGAGGCATTAGAGGTAGGGTCCAGGGAGGAGTATGTGTTAGGCTCCTCAGGAGTGGGTACCAGTGTTGTCTTGGCCAGTCTGGAGCAATCAGTATCATCTTCGGTCTGTCTGCTCTTGCTTTCAAGAGCACCTTGGGCAGAAGAGGCAAAGGTGGGAAAGCGTAAACTGTCCATGCTGTCCAACTGAAAGAAAGGGCGTCCACTCTCCAGGCCTTTGGATGACTGGTCCTTGAACAGAACTTTTTTAATTGATGATTCCTGTGGGAGGCGAAGAGATCTATGTCTGGCCTTCCCCACGCTTGGATTATCTTTGTAAAGTCTTGAGGATGCAACTTCCATTTGTGTGGGTCTGTCCTATTTCTGCTTAGATTGTCTGCCAGCGTGTTTTCCAATCCTGGCAAGTACTGTGCTTGAAGTTCGATTTGCCATTCCAGAGCCAAGTTCCAAAGTGACATGGCTAGCCCGCACAGGGGGTATGAATGTGTTCCACCTTGTTTGTTTATGTACCACATTACTGTGGTGTTGTCTGTTCTTATCAATAATTGCCCTGGATGCAGGAGGTCCTTGAAAGCTGTAATTGCATTTATCACTGCTAGCATTTCTTTTGATTGATGTGAAGGTGCTTTTCCTTTTGGGACCATTTGCCCTGAATGCACCTGTCTGTCATGTGCGCCCCCAGGCGTAGTCTGAGGCGTCTGTTGTGATGACTTGATTTGCTTGAGGCTTGCAGAATGGAAGACCTGTGTTTGTTTGGCATGCTTGGGCCCACCATAGAAATTCCTTTTGCAAACATGGGATTATTGGTATTATTGTTTCCAAACTGTGGCTGTGTTGAGACCATAGGTTTTTTAGGTACCATTGAAGTTTCCTCATATGCAACTTTGCACATGGGATTAAAAGAATGCAAGATGCCATGAAGCCCAGAGCCTGCAGGATTTTCCTTGCAGTGAGCATGGTACAATTTGCTAGTATTTTGAAGTACTGAGTTAGTTGCCCCTGTTTTTCTGGCGTAAGATAGGCCATCTGGGTGTTTGTGTCCAAGTTGGCACCCAGGAAATTTATTTTCTGAGATGGTGTTAGCCTGGATTTCTCTTTGTTGACTGTGTATCCCAGAGAATTCAATAACCGTGTTACATAAGCCAGATGTTTCAGAAGTATGTGCTTGCTGTCCGCTTGAATCAGGCAGTCGTCCAAATAAGGGTAAATTTGTATCCCTTGAAGTCTGCAGTAGGCAATTACTGATGCCAGACATTTCGTGAATACTCTGGGCGCAGTAGATAAGCCAAAGGGCAATGCAGAGAATTGATAGTGGATTGAACCTGCAAGAAATCTGAGGTATCTTCTGCAGCTTTGTCTGATTGGGACATGCAGGTATGCCTCCTTGAGGTCCAATGTTACCAGACAAAACTCCTTGCCCAGCATGGGAAGAAGCTGCTGTAATGTGAGCATCTTGAATTTTGGTACGAGTAGAAATGTGTTTAGGATGGATAAGTCCAAAATGGGTCTCCAGTCGGTTCCTTTCCTTGGTACCAGAAAAAGTCTGGAATAAAAACCTTGACCTTGTTCGTGAGTAGGTACCTCTTGAATAGCTTTCATGTCCATAAGCTTTGAAATTTGTATTTGAGCCTCTGCCCTTTGATTGTGTGGCAGGTTCGGCATGCCTCTCATTTTTGGAAGAGTATGAAAATGAAATCTGTAGCCTCTGTTTATAATGTCCAGGATCCATTTGTCTGTTGTGATAATATGCCAATTTCTTGTAAATAATGCCAGCTTTCCTCCCAAGGGTGCTGTCAGCTGAGACTTGCTTGGCATGAAAAGGGGGAAGTCATTGGGTTTGTTTCCTGTATTGTTGTGCACTGTCTTCGCCACCTCTTGGTGCTGGAGTTTGCCATTGTCTGCCTCTATATGATCCTTGAGGCTGTTCTCTGCCCCTTGTGCACCTGTATCTACCTCTTTGTGGCTTGTCCGTGGCTGGAAAGGACCAGTTTTTTGAAGGCCAATTTCTGCTAAAACGTAGTGCTTGAACTTGTAGAAAAGCTTTGACAGTTTGCATAGATTTAGCTTTTTCTTCCATTTTCCATAGTATCTCCTCAGCATTAGTACCAAATAGTACATCCTTTTGTAAAGCAGCATCTAGTAGTTTAGCTTTAACATGGTCAGGCAAGGTTTGTTCCCTAAGCCAGGCATGTCTACGAATGACTGATCCTGTCACAGCAGCTCTACTTGAGGCCTCTAGGGCATCATAGCCACATTGTAAAGAGTGTTTACCCACTTGTTCTGCACTATGCATCATGTCCTGCAACTCCTTCAAATCTGGTTGTTCAGGTTGAGACATTTTATTTCTTAATTGTGATAACAGAAACTGCTGATATTTAAGCAAATGGAACTGACAATTTAAGGCCCTCATGGCTAGGGTGGCCGAGTTATATACCTTTTTTCCCCACCTTTCTAAGGATCTAGACTCTCTTTCGGAAGGTAGTGGATTCTTAGCAGTAGAGGCCTTAATTCCCTTGGGGCCTTGAGAAATGGTTTCAGGGTCAGCATTATGGCTTTTGTAAAGAAATTGGTGATAGTTGGAAAAGGAAGATGAGGGTCTAAAGACACCATGGGTGGAAGTGGACCTGTCCACATTAGGAGGCTCAACACTCACAGTGGCTTCGGAGGTTGTAGTCTGGGTATGGGCCGAGGTACCTGTGGTCTCGGTTACAGAGGACACTGCCAAAGAAGTTTCGTCGGTAGTCAGGGGCTGCGTAGGAGTCTCGCTGAGAACCGGACCACGTGTGGCCGGTTTTGGCGTGGTGTCGGTGGAGACCGCGGGCCTCGTGTGTCGTTCTTTGTCCTTGCGTTTTTTGGACAAAACGGTAGTCGGAGTATCCGACGACATTTTATAATCAAAGGCTTTACCAAAAAAGTGCTGGGTGAACTCCGCCCGACGCTTAATAGTGCGTTTATTGAAAGTAGCGCAAAAGCGACAGGCCGAGACGTCGTGGTCTGGGCCTAAACAAGGTATGCAGAGGGAATGGAAATCCTTATGCGGTATTTGCTTCCCACAAGAAATACAATTGTTAACTTTGTCTGACATCGGTCTGAGGCAAGAAAAGTTTCAACGGGTACTTAGCTTTAAAGAAGACTTCGGTTTCCAATTTTTCATAATTTCAGGAGCTGGCCGACTGGCACTTGCGAACTGCTTCTGCTTCGGGCACCGCGCGGCAAAAAAGACTGAAGAAAATGGCGTCGGCTGTGTCTTATATACCCCTGTCACACTGACGTCAGGAAAGAAAGTGACAACAACCGACGCCGGACCTAGACTTTGGAATTCGGCCGACCGAGGACCCGCCTGACGGCAGAAAACCCATCTGTGATTACTGCAGCTGTATGCACGATGAACATCAAATTCTTTGCTCTAATCTGGACTGGCTAACACAGGGAGGTCCTCCCAAAGCTTCTTTAAGCTTCTGGAATGCCTGCTCACATGCTGGGGTCCACACTACTTTATCTGGCCTGTTTTTCCTTGTCAGGTCTGTGAGGGGAGTAGCTATGGTACTATAACTGGGGACAAACTTTCTGTAGTACTATGGTGTCCCTAAGAATGCCCTCACCTGCTTTTTGGTAACAGGTGCAGTCCATGCCTGAAGGCTTCCACTTTGGCAGGTTCTGGCCTGATCTTATCCCTCCCCACTCTATGTCCCAGGTAGAACACCTCTGCCATACCCATCTGACATTTGCTGGGCTTAATGGTCAACCCTGCCCTCTGTAATCTGCCCAGCACCTCCCTGACATGTTGAAGTTGCTCTTGCCAGGAATGGCTGTAGATGGCAATATCATGTAGATAAGCAAGGGCAAACCCTCCTGACCCTGCTAGGATGTGATTTACCAGCCTCTGGAAAGTCACTGGGGCATTTTTCATCCCAAAGGGCATCTTTGTGAACTCAAAGGAGTCACAAAGGCTGACTTCTCTCTAGCACTGAGAGTCAAGGGCACCTACCAGTAACCTTTGTTAAGATCAATGGTTGTAAGATACTTAGCCCCACCCAGCTGCTCTAGGGCCTCATCTGTCCTAGGCATGGGGTAAGCATCTGACTCTGTGTAACTATTTAATTTCCTGTAGTCCACACAGAACCTGGTGCTGCCATCCTCCTTTGGCACCAGCACCCAACATCTCCTGTATATCCTCCTTCAGAGTCTGTTTGACTCTCTCAGGTACCCTATAAGGGGCCTGTCTAATAGGCCTATGGGGTCCTGTATCCTCCTGGTGCTGCACTAGGTAGGTGCACCCTGGTTTCCCAGTGAACAAGTCCCCAAACTCCTGTAACGCTGCTAGGATTTCTCAAACCTGAATAGGAGATAGCTGCTAGGACACTGCTACCCCTTCCACTGAGGAGACAGTCCGAGCCTCACTGAGGAGATCAGTCACCGGATCTCCCTCAGACTCCTCCTCCAACTTACTGCACATACTCAGCACAAGGGCCTCCCTATCATGGTAAGGTTTCATCATGTTAACATGCTATAATTTGTGCTCCTGCCTCCTGCCTATCAGTTCTACCATGTAGTTAACATCACTTACCTTTCTTTCCACCTTGTAGGGTTTCCTCCCAAGCTACTTGCAGCTTGTTGTGTCTGACAGGAATGAGAAACATTACCTGCTGCCCTACAGTATACTCTCTAGCCCAAGCATTCCTGTCATACCAGACCTTTTTCTACTGCTGGGCTTCTGCCAGGTTTTCCCTGGGCCAAGCCCATGAGTTCCCAGAGCCTTGTCCTGAGGTTTAGGACATATGCCACAACAGAGTCCTTGTGAGGTTCACACTCACCTTCCCACTCATCATGAATTAAATCTAGAGGTCCCCCCACCCTATGCCCATACAATAATTCAAAGGGTGAAAACCCTGTGGATTCCTGGGGAACCTCTCTGTAAGCAAAAAAAAAACAGATGGGGCAAATATTTGCTCCACTCCCTCTTAAACTGGTCTGCAAATGCCCGTATCATGGACTTGAGTGTAGAGTTTAACCTCTCAACAAGACCAATAGTCTGGGGATGGTAGGGGTGGTCTTCAGGTGCTTCACCCTACAGTATTTCCACAGACAAGCCAGCAGGTCTGACATGAAATTGGCACCACTGTAAGTCAGTATTTCTTTTGGGAAACCTACCCTGCTGAAAATCTCTAACAAAGCATTTGCTACCTTTTCTGCCTCAGTGGAAGACTGCCTCAGGGTATCGTGTAGCATAATCCCCTACCACTAGGATATACTTTTTCTCTGTGGAACTTGGGGTACTCAGAGGCCCCACAATATCCATAGCTACCCTCTGAAATGGCTCCTCAATCACAGGCAAAGGCATTAAAGGAGCTCTCACCTTGTCTCCTGCCTTGCCTACCTTTTGGCACTGCTCACAGGTCCTGCAGTACCCTGTTACATCTCTGGAAATTCCAGGCCAATAGAAGTTCTGAATAATACGTCTCTTTGTACGTTTTATCCCCATACGACCTGCAAAGGGAATATCATGGGCTATGGCTAGAAGTGCCAGACAGTAAGCTCTAGGTACTACCAACTTCTGTATTCTCTCACCTTCTAGCCCTCCCTCGGGGGTCCACTCTCTATTCAGTAACCCTTTGTCCTAGTATACAGAATCCCCCTTCCCTTGAGAATCAGGTGCGTAACTAGCTATCTGCCTCCGGCCTTGCAATGCAGGGTCTGAGACCTGAGCCTGTCTCAACTCTCTCTTTGTAACCCTTCCCAGCTCCCCTTCCACAGGAAGTCTGGGATCCACTGACAGTGGTGCCTCACTGTCAGCCTGGGTACTACTACTCACCTCTACCTTTGCAGTCACTCTGTCCAAGGGAACATCAGTATCCGCAAGCAGCTGTGGCTCACCTTCAGTCTCACTGCTACAGCATAGCTTCCTCCCTGAATAACCACCTCACTAGTCCTGGCTGCAAGTATGTGGTCTATCTGGTCTCCCTCAGGCTACTAGACCCACATGCTTGTCTCCAAGCCTGACTGTGTATAACTGCACGAGCGCATGGTACTGCATTATCAAAATCATTCCCTATCAGGACATCTGCAGGGATATCCTCAAACACACCTACTTGCTGGTTTCCTTTTCCACCCTTCCAGTCAAGGTAAACCCGAGCCAAAGGTATTTGGAATAGGGTCCCTCCTAACGCTCTGACTGGAGTAGAATGCCCAGGCAAGTAGTGCTCCTCTGTAACTATTGCAGGCTTTACAATAGTTATGTCAGAGGCTATGTCTCTCTTAGCAATGGCCTCTTTGCCATTCACTACAATAGGATATAACCTCTTGTGGTAGTTTGGTACCCTTGTTGTCTCCAGACAACCTACTGTTGGCATTTTGTCCTTCCCACTTACTTGCCCCCTCACTTTTTGTTCCCCACCTTGCTTCTGTGGCCATCTGTATGACACATGGACCCACTGGTTGCATTCAAAACATTTAACCCTAGGTCCTGGATGTGTACCTGGACTTGTGGCTCCCCCTGCTACTGACAGATTATGTTGGGGCAGTCTGTGCTGCCCACCATGAGTTCCTTTAGACCCATGAGCAGTACTGGGGGTCCCTTTCCTGTGCAGGGATGCCCTGCTTTCTAGGTATAGGTCTCCCTTCTTCCCCAACTCATCTGAAGTAGCACATTGTCTATCAGCCAACCAGATCCTCATGTACTCAGGCAAAGTGCTAAGGGCTTCTTCTCTCATCAAAAGGTCTGCCAGCCCTTCAAAAGTGGTGACCTGACATCAACTCACCCACCTATGAAAATAAGTGCTCAGTTCAGCAACATATTCACACACACTTTCATCTGTCTTGCATCTATGCTCATGAAACATTTTCCTATACATTTCAGGTGTTAGCTTAAAAAATTCTAACAAGCAGTTCTTAACAGTAGTATAATCAAAACATTCCTGATCAGACATTTTAGACAACATAGTTACAGCTTTACCATGGAGTAATGGGGTCTGGAACTCTACCCAGAGCCTTTGGTCAACATCATACTGTTTACATACCTTCTCAAACATATGAATGAAACTATCAAAATTATCCCCCTCTTTAAACTGCAGAAGAAATTCACTGACCTTTTGTGCTTCTGGGGTCCAGCTACTCCCTTCCCCATTACCTCCATATCTCTGGCATAGAGTCAGCATCTCCTTTTTGTGCTGCCTCTGCTGCTCCTTTTCCTCAGCTTCCAGGCGTAGCAGTTTCTCATTCTCCTCAACCTGCAAATGTCACAGTTTCTCATTGTCCTCACTCTCTAGATGCCTCAGTCTCTCAGCTGCTTCTATTTCCAAATGCCTGGCCTCCAACTCAAGTCTCTTTAGCTTCAGATGGATTTTTAAGTCGTCTGCAGAAAGGTTGAGCTGTCCATTCTCTGAGTGTGGTACATCTCCACTGCCAGTCTGATCATCCTCCTGGTTGCTGTTTTCTGATGCAGCTGTGACCAAAGCTGCAATCATGTCTGCCTTAGTCAGGATTCCATGCACCAGTCCCCTAGCCTGGCACATCTCAGCCAGCTGGCTCCTTGTCAGCTTTCCATATTCCTCTGTTGACATGCTGCCTGCTTTCTCTGACTAACTAAGCTAACAAAATAAATAAAACAATTGTGATCTGAACTCTGAGTATTCACTGCATGGCTGATTTAGAGTACAAGATCACTGTACACAAGCTACAGGAATTCACACTACCCACACCACTACAAGCCAGTTAGTATTTGACAACCAATTAATATGTGGTATGGATATCCCAGCACTGCCAAACAATTAACATGTGATGCCCCTGCACTGGCCCAGCAATCAAGGAGCTTCAATCCTCACCACTAACATACAGG
The DNA here is from genome assembly GCF_019279795.1 of Protopterus annectens. Lineage (NCBI taxonomy): Eukaryota > Metazoa > Chordata > Ceratodontiformes > Protopteridae > Protopterus > Protopterus annectens. The sequence goes on along the minus strand of NC_056725.1, from coordinate 1,346,175,173 downwards.
GAAAGGATAATAAATACACAGTGAAGTACAATTTCCCTTAAGAGCACACAGAGATCACAGTCAGTCTGGGGCTGTTTTTTCCCTTTCTCTCCAGGTCCCCAATAAGACTCCCCACTGGCACAGCTATAGGGTCCACATCTCAGCCTGGTGGGCAAGCTAAAACCTCCAGCACCCTCTCTGTCCAACCAGTGCTTCATGTCCCTGCCCAAGTAGCTGACACACACACACTTTGAGATAAGAGTTATATACAACCACACAGACACTCCTGGGGAAGACTGGCACAGGTTCTACACCTGTGCCACTTTTACTCAGACTATACAGTAGTATCACTTGCCACCACCCACTAATATTTATCAGCTACCAAAAGGCCCTTATGAAAGGGTGCCAATTATACTGTGCAATATTATTATCCAAATGGTAAGTGCAACTGAACAGTCAAGGCTTATTTGGAATTACTTTGTACAGTATCACTATATATATGCAATGTACTCTAGAGATTAAATTATCTCTACACAAAACAGCCACAGTTGAAAGGTTTAAAAATATTTAATAACAAATAATAAAAACATAAGACAATACTTATTTCTACACAGTGCTAGTTGAGTTCAGAGATCACAGAGAAATACTTAAAATAATACAGTAGAAAAGTTCTGACATCAATACTGAAAAAAGACTAATCTAATATTCCTAGTTCCTAGCTATATCTAAGAGAAAACACAGTTCTAAAATAAACTTACATACAGAACACAGGCAGAGTGCTGGTGAGTTGGATGTGCTCAAGACAAATGCTAAAATGCCCTCATTCTTTCTCTACTTAAATTGATAACACAGTACCACTGATTCATTTCAGATTACATCATTTCTTTCTGGTTCCCAGGCTAACAGAAACTCAGAGGTTAATAGCGATTTTGATCTTGCAGCTGGTCAGGAAGCCAGAGCAATAAAATAAATTATACATGTAAATTCTGGCCATTAACTCTGGCCTCAAAACAATAGGCAGAATGCCTCCCTCTAGACATCTCAGCTCCGAGTTTTATATCAAAGAATTTCACAATGCTGTACTTATCAGCTTTCTTACAGCAGAATGCACTGTTGTTACTTTTTTTTCAGTTCAACATCCAATACAGTCTTTTCACATTTAAGAGAACAAGCCTGTGGCTTACATTAATATTATAAATTACATTTATCTAGCTAGGCTGGCAGCCTTCACCTATATTCACACCTAGTATCAGATACTAGCAAATTCACCACCACAGATTCAATGTCAGACTTTCTTAGTGACTATCTCCTAATATGTACAACTAGACACCTCACACATCCACTCAAACAGCATATTTATAAAATACATAACCTGTCCAGGTTTAAACCAGAAATGTCCATTACTACCCTACCAACATTTAACTGGAACATCCTAAAAAACATTCCCTTAGATTATGCTGCAAATTAATTCAATACAACTTTCCTAAATAGCCTTTCACCCCTAGAAGAAAGAGACTAAAAACAAATAATGCAATTTGGCTATCTAAAAAGTAGATTCAAGATAAAGAAAAGTGTGGAAAGAATGGCAAAAATATAAACACCAGAACATCTCGAAAACTTCAGAATGCTCCTCAACCATACAAAAAAGCAAATAAATGAAGACAAAAAAAAATACTATACCAACTTTCAACCCTACAAAATTCAGGTCAGCCATTAAAGAAATCTTACATCTTGCCCACTGCCAGCCAGGATCCTTTATATCACTACAAATACACTTGATAAAGTTTCTCCCTATGCTGCTCCATAACAAGTCTTTGGTTTCATTTACTCCTCCATCAATCCTGTCTTTAGCAAAGATGGAGCTATCAAAACTACATAAATTAATTGTCATATCAAAACAACGTAAGATAATGGTCACTCTCCAAAAGGTTTTATAGGTTACTCAGGGTTTTATGTCGTAGGAGTTAGTCATATTAGTTGGAACATGGGTGGGTGTCACCTCCAGCTTAAGAAAGTTTGTGGGATTATCTGCTCATTTAGTTCTTACTAATGTTGCTACCTTCACTGGAAAGTGAATTGGAGTGAACCATAAACTAGGTTTTGGTCTGTGTGGTTATGAGACAATCTTAGCTGAAAGTATTTTTTTTTTTCACATCCACTACATTCAGAAGCATAACACAACTTACAATGCTTTGGATAAGCCCAAGTGAAGGATACACCTGTAATTTTTTTTCACAATGGCTTTTGTATGTGTTACAACGAATGCCGGTGACTGGATCAAAACTAAGGAAAGTATGGTCTGACTGATCTGTATCCACACGTATTTTCTATGTACTGCTTAGATTGGACAATGCACTCATGTATCAAAGAAGATAGAGATAAACAAGCGTTTATGCCCAAAATAAAGTAATATAATCACATTTCAGATACTCCCGCTAAAACATACTAGTGTTGTTTAGAAAACAAAAGAACACCAAAGACTGCCTTCAAATATGTTTAGCCAAGTTATTCCTCTAAGATGAAACTAAATGCCATAAGTTCTATAGACTGGCAAAGAGGCAACATATACCTCAGAACAGCAAAGGAAAATGCTGAAATGGAAATTAGCCTTCAGTTGGGGGTTGCTTTAGAACCACAGAGGATGATACAGTCATCTGAAGAATTTATTAAGTAAGGTCCATACTGCCATTCTCAGTCAGATTATCTGCTCAAAGGAACATCACAGGAGAGCTGAAAACAGTCAGGGAGGAGTTGGACAGTGCAGGAAGCCAGTTTTAAATCTAACAGTCTTCTTTTTGTGAACAGACTTGCCACCCAGAGTAAAACAAGTTACACAATACATAGAATAATTACAATTGCAGAGATGGCCACCTTGCTGGCAGATTGCCAGGATGTAAGAATATGTTGATGGCAATCCAGACTGGAAGCCAGAAGGCCAAATGGAAGGAAGGAAGTGGAATTGGAGAAGGGTTTATTTTTAGTATATCAGCAGCCTGATGTGGATCTTGGCTGCTGACAATGAGACTGTAATCTAAAGGGTCTATATTATATAATTGAAAAGTCAATTCAGCAAATGGTACTTGCATAGAAAATGCCATTCAGTTGACTGTTCATAGTGAAATCGCTGTACAGTGAAGATCAGAAAATTGGCCCTTTCCTCCTTTGGTGTGATCTCGGAGTTGGTATATGTAAGTGCTGTTCGCTGAACTGACTTTTTGATTATATAATACAGAACCTAATCCAAAGTTGTAAGGTGATATTTTAATTTAGAAGAAGAAATGGAAGTAGATTTGACCTAAACAATATTTGTTAAGAATGACGGTTTTGGTAGAGGTTACAGATATAAGAAAGTACTGAAGAGTGGTCATTTAGGGATGTAGGTAGAATGCTTAGGTTGTTAATGTTACATATTTTAGTTATCACAGCATTGAGAAAGGCATGATTACCCAAAATGAAGTTAGGTCTAATAGGTTCTTCTAATATTTGGAGAAGGCAAAGATCTACTAAGAAATAATTGGTACTGGTTGTGATTGGTCTGATCCTGTTTAGATTGAAGCCTCATAGAATTATTGGATATTTTGTACTGGTAGCTCTGTAAAGAATGTTTGTAATGACATGTTGAAAAATTTCAAGGGAAGATGGGAATGGGAGGTATGCAATAGGCAGGTGATGCATGTGGGCTTCATGTATTGCTAAGTTAATAAGTAACCAGTTTGAGCTGAATTTGTCTGATGTATCATCTTAGCTACATACATTTATCTGTAGAATTGGTTTGCAGAGTATCAGTATGCCACCATCAAATGAATCAGATGGAAATGCATTCCAGTATCATAACTTAAGAGTTTTCACAGAGAGGCTGACAAGCATGGTCCATCTGTAATTGGAGCAGATCCTCCACTGTCTGATACACGTATCATTCAGACTTAACCACAACTGGAGCAATGTATCCATAACAGAACAGCCAACTGAGTACACATTGCTAAAAGTTTGATGATTACTACAATCACATAAATATTTTTAAAAATATTGTCTCTCCCATCAGAGTGTGTGTGTGTGTGTGTGTGTGTGTGTGTGTGTGTGTGTGTGTGTGTTTACTTTAAATTAGCTACTCTGTTCGTATGAGGGATAAAGTGTGTTGTGTGTTGCTGTTTGAAAAAGAAGTTTTGTGTGTGTGTGTGTGTGTGTGTGTGTGTGTGTGTGTATGTGTGTGTGTAAAATTTAAACTAGCCATTTTTTGCTGCATGAGAGAGAGTGTGCTGCTGTGTGACAGAGCAGGTGTGTGTGTGTGTGTGTGTGTGTGTGTGTGTGTGTGTGTGTGTGTGTGTGTGTGTGTGTGTGTGTGTGTGTGTGTGTGTGTGTTTAACAAACCTCTCAACTGTCCAGATTTAACCTCATAGTTTTGGTCTGTTTCTCATAAAATTTGTAGTTTTATGGCACTTCATGAAGGACTGAAGTCACTAAATAATGACGTGCTTCAGAAAACGCATGCTAACACAAATCCTGTTATTTTTAGCAACTTTCTAAGTCTATAAGAGCAATATTTAAAATCTATCCCTATTTTTGGGCCTTTGTCCCCCCATTATTTTAGGCTTTGTCCAGATTTCTTGTGTTAAGAGGCTGAGGTATGGAGGTATGGTACGTAATACCCTAGCTTGGGGGGGGGGTAGAGGCAGCTTAGTCAGGTAACTTGATCAGGCTTCACCCTGTAATTTGGTTACAGGAGACATGAGCCTTAATCCTTTACACCAGCTACCAGACTGCTGAAGGAACTGTGAGCTTCAGTGGAGAAAAGAGCCTGAATCCTCTACACCAACTACCAGATTCAATTTTGATTGCTGATTATTTGGTGGATTTTAAGGTGGATAGAGGTTCTGCACTCCTGAGTGTGTCCTCCTTTATATGAGATGCCTAATAACTATGAACTTGTCTGTTAGTCATTCCTTATTGCAATATTACCAGCTTATCATTTTTTTAATGTTACACAGGCAATTAATTCTTCAAGGGCAGCAGGCAATGAATTTGTAGATGAAACACTGAAATGTAATGTTGTTAGCCAGTAGCAACCTCTTCATTAGTTACAGATCTCTTTAATTAGGAATTATTCGGATGACTTTTACCTCTGCAGAGATTGTGCTTATTAACTGATATTGGTGCATTGCAATGACAGATGTTTGAGTGGCCTTTTATGGTTGAAATTTTCTGAAATGGATAGTTTTGTCATTATTGGTTTACTGGAAGAATGTTCAAAACTACAAATTTAAAACACATTCTAACAAGTGGTCTTTTCACAGTCTTTCAGAATCGGAGGTCGATAGAATGATGATGAAATTTCTCAGGACACAAATCCAGATGGGGGTTTTGCCAGCTCTATCTCCCTCAGGACCTGTGAACCATCAATCTGCCTTTATTCCAGTTGCTCCTTCTCTGATCCAACTACCTACTTCAGAGCTCTAGGTTCTGAAGGCCCCAAGAGTTGAATCCGACAGTACCTATTACTTCGACTCTGATGATTTCCCTGACCTGTTTACCTCTGACTGCTTTGGACAGAACAGCCCTCAGAGCAGAAGCCTTAACATTGGATCCAAGGGGTTGACTTTGACTCCTAAGTTTTCAGAGCCATCACTTCCCCCTTGGAGCTTTGGCATGCGACAGCTCAGCACCGACTCCCCCCCCCCAGAGCTGGACATCTGTGGGCCTTGTGGGTTATTTGCTGCAAGGGTTTTGGCTCCAGAGAGACTGTCTTCAACCCCTATGAGTCTTTCTGCCTTCAAGGTGGTGGCAAGAGTTCTCTCTCTACCTAGAAGAGCTCCGACTTTCACATCTTTGGATCCGTGTCCAAGCCCTGCTTTGGATCTTGTGCCCAAGTCCTCTCTTTTTCCAACTCCAGGACAGCCAGCTTAGAAGAGCTTCCAATCAGTTCCAATTCTGGAGCTCCAGATCTCTTCTGATACCTTTCCAGAGCATCCTACTGAGGAGGTCCTTCTTAAGAGACAGTGCAAAAGGAGGCACCTGGATTCCCCCCAGGAATCTATCAATGAGGGCACTGACTTGGACGACAGGGAAGGGCCCCCAAGATCTCCACCTGAAGATGTCTCTTTTTGACGCATTCTTGAAATCCAACACCAAAAAGGTGGACGGTCTGTCTAAAACCCTACCCCAGATGAACTGGTGTTTTTGAAAGCCTTCAGGTCTGGCCCATCTACATCCTGGGTGTCTCTCCCTGCAGATGACTTTATTGACCTTGTCTCCCACAGGGCATAGAAGGAACTGGATACTGTGGAACCTATTCCTAAATGACCTGACAAGATCCTCAGATCTCCCAAAGGCAGACAACATTGGACAAAAGGTATCCCTGTAGATGCCATGGTTGTTGAGGCAGCCATCAAGAAGGAGTTAGCAAAGCAAAGCTCCACTGTCCATCCTCCTAACAGGGAGTCTAGGGCTTTGGACAGGTTTGGGAAGCAGGTCTATGCATCAGTGACCTTTGAATTCTGATCAATGAAATACTTGGCACACTTCACCAGACTACTGAGGAACTTAATTAAGGAACTCTCTAGCTCTGCCCCAGGGTCCTTGTCTGCAGAGGAACAGAAAACCTCTTCTTCCATACTGGCCACCCTACAGTCTATCTCCAACACATCCATGAGGCTAATATCGCATGCCACAGGGGGTACCTCAAAGTCTGCTAGTTCAGGTATTGCTATAAGGCATCCTGCCTGGATAAGGCTTTGTGATTTTGAAGAACCTTTCAAGGCATCCTTCATCAATGCTCCTTTTGATGGATCATCACTGTTTGGCCCCACTGTTAAAGAGAGTCTCTCCTGTAGTGAGAAAGATGGAAAGTCCTTGTCTGCTGTGGGAATCTGTTTTCTACCCCACATAGACCTTTCTCAAAGAACCAGCATGGTGATAAAAAATGTGGTTTAAAAAGTCTCAAGGTCCTTTCCAGGAATCACAGGGAGATTTTTCCCCCAGAGGCAAAGGGGGAAACTATAATGGAAGACGCCGCCCATATGGCAGAGGGGTCCGCACAATCAAGGATCACGAGATTATTTCTCAGATAGATCCTTTCAGCACTCCTGAGAGGTTGCCTGACTGTCCCTCTGTGGAGGCAGTTGGGGGACACTTGTCTTTGTACCAGATACCTGGTTAGCCATCACAAACAATCACTGGGTCAAAGGTTCATATCCAGAGGATGTCACATTCCATTTTTCCAAATACCAAAAAACAAGGAAACATCTCCCCGATATTCCACTCAATCAGAGGGAGGTACGACAACAAGCAGGGAGGAATCAGATGTTACCCCCTTTGTTGACAAGCAATGAGGGTTTGGCAATGGGTGATTTCTTCCAATTGCTTCCTAGTCACAACGCACATTCTGGGGAAGTCCAACATTCTAGTGGACAGGCTAAGCAGAGTTATCCTGATGCCTCACGAGTGGCCATTAAACCAATCAGTGGCAAACATGATTTTCCACAAATGGGGGAATCCCTGTTGTGACCTTTCTGCATCCCCCTTGAACAACAAATGCAACAGGTTCTTTGCCCTGATCCCTCCTCAGGGAAAGTCACAGAGACATGTTCTGGTCCAGGTGTGGCCCTCTGCTCTTCTTTGTGCCTACCCTCCCCTACCCTTCATATCCAAATTTCTTCAGAAAGCACAGAGGTTGAAAAGCAGAATGATCCTCATTGCCCCTTCTGGCCTCGACAGATCTGGTTCTCCTTCCTTTGGTCTCATTTAATATGCCCTCTGTGGATGCTGGACCCATATCCAAATTGTCTGTCCCACCCATCAGAGCAGATTCACCCAGATTTCCAAGGACTGAAACTAACTGCATGGTTTCTCCAATTCCAATGATGGCTAGAAATACCAGGTTTTCTTCCCCAGTTCAAAGGATTTTAATAACCTCACATGAGGCTTCTACCGGAAAAATCTATAAAAGTAAATGGAAGAGGCTCACGATATTGGCTCACCAAAACACGTGGATCCTTTTACAGCTGCTTTCCCTGCAGTTCTAGATTTCCTTGCTTCAATTTTCCAAGATGGGGCAAGTTTTTCTACTGTTCAGGTGCAACTGGCAGCCATCTCAAATTACCACATTGGAGAAAATACATCTTCTCTATCTTCATCTAAATTGTGTAAGACCTTCCTCAGGGGTACCTTTTTACTTAGACCTTTTATAAAATGACCCCATACCTCCTATGACCTAACCATGGCTTTACAAGCTCTCATTCAACTCCCCATTTGAACCCTCAGCCAAGATAGATTTAAAATACCTTTCCTGGAAGATAGCTTTTTTGGTAGCCATCACTTCAGCTAGAAGGGTATGTGAACTGTAAGCATTATCACCCAAACCCCCATATTTGATTTTTCATAAAGCTAGAGTAACCTTGCATACCAGTCCCTCCTTTTTGCCCAAACTGCCTCGAAAAACAATATCAATCAGGTCATCAACCTTCCAGATTTCTTCTCCAATTTTCAAAACAAAGGTGAATATACTCTTCATCTTCTGGATGTTCATAGAGAACTACATTTTTACTTTGATAGAATGAAATCCTCCTGAAAAATGACCAGTTGTTTGTCTCCTTCTCAAATGTTAGAATAGGATGGACAGTTTCCAAAGTTACTTTGGCTAAATGGATTACAGATTGTATATCTCGTGTATTTCTCCAAAGGTATCCCACTACCTTAAAATGTGAAAGCTCACTCTACTAGATCTAGGTCTATATCTCAAGCCTTCTGGTCCAGGGTTTTGAATGAGGACATTTGTGCAGCTGCTACCTGGTCAAACTCCCATACCTTTGTTGCACATTACAAACTGAATATAGTCTCTAGAAATAGAGCTGTCTTTGGTTCCTCAGTGCTTCTGAATATCCTTCAATAAGGGCCACACAATGTTACTGTAGCTGGGGACTCTGTCCCACAGCTTGAGGAATGAATGAAAACAACAACACCAGATAAAGAAGTTATACACTCACCATAATGTTCCATCTGTGGTGTCCATTTTCATTCTTCCTCAACCTTCCCACCCTCCTTCTCCCTGTCCAAAACTGTGAAGGACTTGACAGATAGGCCTATAGGAACTGTGTTCCTGTTTGAGCTCCTGAACTTTGTTCTGTCATCTTCTAATCTGTATATAGAGATAGATATACTGTAAATATGGCAGCAGCAAACTCAGTCTGAGGCAATCTTGGGGAATGAGGCATTATGGGCAAGGCAGGAACTCGAGAATTGGATCCTAGGGTTATAGAAAGCAAAACAGTCAGATCCGAGGATCAGATCTGAACTCACAGGTTGAGGAAGACTGAAAATGGACAACACAGATGGAACATTACTGTGAGTACATAACTTCTTTTTTTCCATTTTTGCACATGGGGTTGGGATATGATAGCAAAGATAACCATCATCTAGAGCCAAAGTTCACACTGCTGACATATTCTCGTGAAATTATTAAAAAACATTATTTGGTTAACACCTGTAAAGCAGTCTTAGGCTAGGATGCTAGCATCAAAACCAAAGAGAGAAATGCATTTCAGTTGTAAATAAAACACCATTTAAAGTAATACTATGTCAAAGGCTATAAAAAGATGACAAATACCATGTGTTTATGCAAAAAGTCACAACTTTACTGTATGCTTATGTTTTAATAGCATTATATTTGTTACTCAGAAGGTAAGTAATAGTCACACTTTTATTTTAAACTGATTGTTCTGCAAGTATCACAGTTTGAAATGGCCATTCTCTAAGAATTGCAATACTTCTGTACTGCTTCATTAGTCATATACAATTTTAAGACAAGACAGTGTATTTGATAATCTTGAGAAGTATGTTTGACAACAAATTTTTGGAACTGTTAGGATTTAATTAAATTCAATGAAGACTTGAAAATGATAGTGGAGAAGTTAAATGAGGGGAGCAAGTTTTTTAGAGGTATTTTTTCTAGGATTCCATTCAAAAATGAAGGGCATAATGACGGTGAGATCCCTAACATATGCACCGACTATAATAGCAAAAAAAAAATGCATTATCAGAAAATGAAGTCTAGACAAGAGAATAGAGTGGAGAAAGTCCTAGGGCTTCTACGAGAAACTAAACAAATGAAGTTAAGAGCAATGATGGGGTAAATGTCTGTTCCTAACTGGAAAGTGAAAGACTTAGGATCGATACTTGGCTAAAGTTGGTATTCCACTGTCTTAATTGTTAGAGGGATACTGAGGTCTAATAACATTTTCCTAAAGATAGTGAGCAAGGGAAGGTTCCTCTGATGTGGGATGATTATGCTAAACCTTTGTGCCTGTGTACTTCTGGATGATTATTTGATATATATATATATATATATATATATATATATATATATATATATATATATATATATATGTTCATAGGTTCATAGGTAGGTACTAGGCTATTGGCCCAAGGGCCTACATAAGCCTAGCCAACAAGGTTCCCTGGCTTACGCCACCCAAGAAAGTTATTTTCCTGTGCCAATGTTGAGCAGAGACACAGAAGTGATCCCCGTGGTGCATTTCCTATTTCCCATCCACTCATCAAGATTTTTCTTGAAGAGTGCTAATGAAGAACTTTGCTTGACATAGATAGGTAGCCTGTTCCAGAGCATGGGAAGTCTCTGGGACAGGAATCTATCCCTCCAGCATGTCCTGTTTATTGTGGTGACAAGGTTTAGGTCCCTAGAGCATGTAGCTCTTAGGGATTGGGATTTCTTTAGGTGTAGCATGTCCAACAGCTCTGGGTTTCACATAGCTTTATACGTTAGGCAGAGATCACCTTGGAGTAGGCGATATGCTAAGGATTAAAGCTGGAGTTTTTTGAGACGGTCAGTGTAAGGCATTTGTTTGAGGCCAGTAACCCTCTTTGTGAGGTACTTCTGTGGCCTTTCCAGCTGCTGCAGATGTCTTGTGAGGTACATTCCAAAAGGGGCATTGTACACTATAATGGGTCTAATGAGTGTCGAGTAGAGGGGAACAATGACCTCTTTTTTCCTGGATGAGAACCCTTTTATGATGAGGTGTGCCATGCAGAAGGACTTCCTGACTACTGTGGTGATGTGACTATCAAAGGAGAGACTACTGTCTACCTGGGTCCCAAGGTCTCTTATCACACATTCAGTGTTAAGTAGATTGCTGCCTATGTGGTAGTTCATGGGTGCAGAGTTTTTACCAAAGGGGATGACACTGCACTTTTTGGCACTGAGCTTGAGGCCATGGCTCTGACACCAGGCATCTGTCTCAGTGAGGCCCTTCTGTAGGATGTCCACATCATTTGGGGACTTGACTATGGCTCCTAGTTTGCAGTCATCTGTGAACTTCATTAGCCAGAGGCATTCTGTATTAGCCTGTACTTCAGAGAAGTAGATACCAAACAGGAGAGGTCCCAGGACTGAACCCTGTGGTACTCCACTTGTCACTGGTTTGAGGTCAAATTTGGAGTCTGCAACTTTTACAGTGTGGGTTCTGTCAGTGAGCCAGTTGGCAACACATCTTGTGACGTAGGGATGTATACCTAGTTTAGTGAGTTTAGCTATAATTCCAGAATGAGTGATGGTGTCAAAAGCCTTGGCGAGGTCAAGATAGGCTGTGTGAACCACCTTACCCTTATCTATGGCTTTGGTGACTGCCTCAAAGAAGTTGATCAGGTTCAGGAGGCATGATCTGCCTTTCACAAACCCGAACTGGGTGGGATCCTGAGTTTGGAGATTACCGATGTCTTTGTTTATGAGTTCCATGATGATATGTTTCATGGCCTTGCAAACCAGGCTCGTCAGGCTAATAGGGCGATAGTTCCCGGGATCAGTGGTGGCTCCCCCTTTGTGGAGTGGGATAACTGTTGCTGTGTGCCATTCAGTGGGCACAAAGCCTGATGCGAGGCTATTATTGAACATGGTGCTTAAGTGGGGAGCCAGTACGTTCTGAAGTCCATGTAAAACGCAGCCTGGGATGTTGTCCGGTCCCATGGGTGCTGTGTTTTTGGCCTTAGAGAGTGCAGCTTTTACCTGCGTAGTTGTGATTACAGGGACTCTGCATTCTTCCTGTACAGATATGGGCCCTTTAGGGGGTGAGGGGGGATTAAAGTTAGCACTGAACTTATCTGCTAGGATGTTGGCAATATCAGTTGGCTCTGTAAATTTCGTGCCGCTGTGCTGTAACTCAGAGCAGATCTGGGCGTTGCCATCGAGATTCTTGACATAGCTATAGAATGCTTTGTGGTTTTCCTTAGAATTAGTGGCAATTTTGTTTTCTTAGCTAGCTTTGGAGGATCTTATAAGGGATCTCAGCTTCTTACTGAGGCTGACCAGGGTGCTCCTCCACTCATGGGATTTTACTCTCTTTTGCAACAGTTTCTTCCATCTGTTGTACAGTTTGTTTATGGCAGGGGACCACCAGATTGGCTGCCTTTTTTTGGAGGATAGTGTCTTGGTTCTGTTTGGGATAGCACAATCCATGCACTTGTGTAAGTGCTTATAGAGTGCATTTGTGTAGGATTCAGCAGTTGTAACTGTATTGTCCATCTGCATGGGTGTCATGAAGTTCACCACTTCTGTCTTAAGAAGCATGATGTTGGCTTTGGAGAAATTTTTTTACAGTGGTTTCCTTAGTGGGGGGTGGGGGCTGGGTTGTGGATATCAAGGGTGATTAGCTTATGGTCGGATCAGACCAACGAGGAGTTGACTTCAGGTGTGGAACACCGGTCACTTATATATATATATATATATATATATATATATATATATATATATATATATATATATATATATAGTTGGTGTATATATATATATCTATATAGTTGGTGTTTTTTCATCCCACAGAATTTTTGTATGAATAGTTAGTAATGAGACTTGAAGTTTTGTGACAGAGAATCTGAATTTGAATAAAGTTGTGTTAAGCAGAAAAAAAACTTGAACACTATCTCATAGAGAGCAAAAGCTATACAACACAACAGAAGAATCCTTGTGAAAAAGCTAGGGTTCATCTTATAGCAGTACACTAGATACACTAACAGCAGTTATGGTAAGTGCTCAGCATTTTGTCAAATATGTCCAAATCTGTCATAACAATTGCAAAAGGCAATTTTTGTAACTTCTAACACAAACATAACTTTTTCAGAGTTCTCACGCTACAAGAATATAATAATGATATTATTCCGATATATACTAAATTTGACAATCTGAAAAATGTAAAATGTATATGTTTGTTGTAAATTGCTGACAAACAAACTGCATAGAGCCATATTTCAGAATGTTTGAAATGTTGTAATACTGTTCTCAGCATAATATAATATGATTAAAAGCCACCTAATGCATTTAGTTGATGATCTGGCAGTTTAGCACAAAGGGTTTAACTATGAGCTGCAAATGAGCTTTATCCTGTAGTCCAAGGTTTGATTCTCTCAGTCTTCATTTGTATGTTGTGTGACTCTAAGCAAGTAATTTAACCAGATAGTGCTACTGAGTCACCCTGAAAATAGGCTTATGCCTAGTAGATTTATTTGGTTAACAAATTAATAAAATATAGAAGTCAATTTTTATCAATAAAACAAGCTTCTCCAATATATTAGCCAGTATAAAACCACAGCTACAAACTTCAAGCTGTGTTAAACTAAACATTATAATATCCCAGTCTTCCTTATTTATTCTCTGCTTCTCTATTCCTCCCCATTCTCTAGTTCTTTCTATTTCCCATTCCTCTAGCACAATCTAAGCTGAAAATATTTTATCTATATGCCCAAACTTAAATCCAACTCCTAAACTGTCTTCTGAACTATTAGCTCACCTTCAAGAGTTTTTCTTACATGGAATTGGCTAAGCCCAAAGTCAGTGACATACTTCTGACTCAGTATAAACATATGATCTTAAATCTAGCGACACATGCCTAACGTTATCTTCATGTAATGCACGTTATTGCATATGAGTCTAAACTTGAAGAGTACAATCATAAATCCAGTGAAGAAAATCTCCCAGTTCAAGAAATATGTACACACACACACACACACATATATATATGTGTGGGCTTAGACAATTCCATGTGTGTGTGTGTGTGTGTGTGTGTGTGTGTGTGTGTGTGTGTGTGTATATATATATATATATATATATATATATATATATATAGCTATAGATATATATATATATATATATATATATATATATATATATATATATATATATATATATATATATATATATATATATATATATATATATTTATATATATATATATATATATATATATTTATATATATATATATATATACATGGGTCTACCTGAAAACACTGACATGCCAAAACACTGACGACGAGAACACTGAGACCGGAAGATTGACAACAGAGATGACCGACAGTTGAAAAGCCCGACGCTGAGAACACCAACATGTTAAGGTAAGTGTGCGATAGTGACAGATTTTAGGGTTAGAGGCGAGTTAAGTGAGTTAGGGTTAGGGTGCGGGTAAGGTAAGTGTGCGATACTGACAGACTTTAGGGTTAGGGGCGGGTTAAGTGAGTTAGGGCGTGGGTTAGGTGAGTGTACAATAGTGACGGACCTTAGGGTTAGTGTTTGGGTTAAGGTTAGTGAATAGATAGTTCTGTATGTAAGGTTTAGTGTAGGTTTGTATGGTTTTTGGTGTGCTTGTGTTGTGTGTTTGTTTTTCGGAAAAGGTATATGTTTTGTTTTGTTGATTGTCGGGATTGTGGTTTGTCGGGCATGTGAAGTTTCGTGCTTTTGAACTGTTGGTTTTGTGGTATCGGTTATCTCGTTGTCTGTGTTTTGGCGTGTCAGTGTTTTCAAGTAGACCCATATATATATATATATATATATATATATATATATATATATATATATATATATATATATATATATTGGTTACCTTCAGTTTACCGAAAGCCCACTTCCCCAACACGCATTCACCCGACACTTCAAATTACCGACATTCCCAAAGCCGACATTACCCGTGAGGTTAGTGCACATTTGGCCATCTACTTGAACTTTGTCCCTTATCCCCACGCTAGTGCTTTCTCGGAGTTGGTATATTTAGTAAAGGGGGTGTGGGGGCAAAGCCCCCCATATCGGTGGGTTTTTCTTCAGGTAGTTCTTCCATCGGGATGGCCAAATGTTTACTAACCTTTTGACAAACGTCGGCTTTGAGAATGTCGGTCATTTGACGTGTCAGTAAACTGAGTTTCGGGAAAGTGGTCTGTCAGTAAACTGAAGGTAACCCATATATATATATATATATATATGTATATATATATATATATATATATATATATATATATATATATATATATATATATATATATATATATATATATATATATATATATATATATATATATATATATATATATATATATATATATATATATATATATATATATATATATATATATATATATACACACACACACACACACACACTCACACTCACACACACACACACACACACACACACACACACACACACACACACACACACATGGATGTGTGGGCTTAGACAATTCCATATATATATATATATATATATATGCATATATATATATATATATATATATATATATACACACACACACACACACACACATATATATATATATATATATATATATATATATATATATATATATATATATATAAAAGAATAAAAGCAAAGCTCCACTAACCAGTAAATACTACCATTTTTTCATGGAAAGTAATAAAGTCCACAGATCATGGTTTCACCTGAAAGGCGTTTTATATATCCTACTAATTTTCCCTTTTTTAATAGCAGCTTCTGTTCTAGATTCAACTAAAATCTTTACCAGAGCAGTTTTTTTTTTATTTAGGATTCCTCTATCCCTTTCTCTTTGCCTGTTCTCTGATATCAATCCCTGATAGGGAAGGCAGTCTCTAGCCTGCAGTCCAAAAGTCTTCTTGGCCTCCTCCCAGTCTTTAGATATTTGCTCCCAATACCTTAGTTCCTTTGCCATTTTTCTTCAATAAATTCGAGACCCCTCTTGTCTATTCTCCATACTCCTAATTGCAGTCATCCCTGTCAGCAAAATCTCCTTTCTCCATTGTTAAGTTGGCTTAGTTCTTTGAATATTTTCTACTACTTTATGAATATAATATTCAGTATGGCTGTTATTCTCCTGCAAGATCTGCATCCAAAATTCTGTTGTCTCCTTACTTCTTGTATTTTCCCCATGCTTCATCATCCCTTTCCACTCTGAATTTTAGTTTTCTGCTTCTGTTTTATATCTATCTATATCTATCTATCTATCTATCTATACACACACACACACACACACACACACACACACACACACACACACACACACACACACACACACACACACACATGAGCTTTAACTGTGTAGCTGTAAAATGCCCCTTCAAATCAGGTAATCTTAAACCACTTTGTTCTATTGGAAGGATCAAGTTATCTATTTTTACCCTTGTCCTCTTCCCTCTCGGATAAATTCCTTCAACTCTTTATTAATTATCTATTAATAATTGCCCACAACTTCTCCTTTGGTTGATAAAAATATGCCTGACCTGTATATAAAACTAAAGGAACTGAAAAACAGTTTCACTGTTTTATCTTGCCATCCATATCTGTAGACAACAGCTTCCACTTTCTCAGTTGTTTTATTACCTTTATTTTAATCTCTTTCCACATATCCTTAACTGCCATAACAGAATCCTTTATAATCCATACTCCTGAATACTTCATGTCATTGTATCCCTGTAAATGTTGGTATTGCGGAACAAATTCATGTGTGGGTACATAGTTTACAGCTATAGCCTTTGTTTTATCTTCATTAATTTTATATCCCCAAAAGACTTGAAACTGTCTCAAAATGTTCCACAACACTGAGATATCCTTTTCTGGTTTTATTAGGCGCACATTATCTTGTCTGCAAATAAAGCCAACTTTTCTTGATTATCATTCCAAGGTGAAAGAGGACACCCATGCCTAGTTCCTCTGTTCAGACACAACTTGTTGGAGAAGAATACTCCCACTTTAATTTTTGCCTCTGTTCCCTCATATATTCCCCTAATTAACATTATTGTTGTATCAAAGAATGTAAATGATTCCATTGCCCTACTCATAAATCCAAGATTACTCTGTCAAATGCTTTCTCTGCATGAAGACTCACCAACAACAGTGATATTTTCTTACATTCTGCTTCCCTCTGGATCATTATTGTTCTATTAATGTTGTCAAATGTTTGCCTCCTCTACACAAAACCACATTGATCCATATCTATCATTTTGGCAACACCCTTGCTGTACTGTCCGTCTCCTTTGTTTGAGACATTCTGTTGAATATCCAGCCTGAAATCCTTTCTTTATCAAATTCATATGCTTGCTTCTTAACAAGGCTATAGCAGGCACATCTGTAATTTGTACTCTGTATTTCTTAATATAATTCAGTGCTTTTAACTTTTTGTCTATACCTATGAGGCCATTCACAGTCCAAAATAAGATGAATAGTGTAGCCATTATGAAAAGACGTTTCTATTCCCACCTATTATATATGACAGTTTTTTTAAATGTCTATTTCCAGGTTTTGTGTTACAAGCGACTACAAATGTTTGGCAAGTTGATCTTTTATATGGTTGTTTCTTGTCATCTCCAGGTGAACCTATGTCACATTTTACAAGTCTTCTTGTTTTACTGAAAACCCTCAAAAAACTAAAACTACTCCAGGACACCCCCATAACATATTAACTTGAAACAAACATAAAGAACTATGTACATCTTCAAATAATGATGTTTAAACCTCTTGATAGGAATAACTGTCCCAAATCAACTGTTGCACTCGCAGGCATTACCTACCCTAAAATTAAGGTTATTCCTGCTAAGGCACTTGTTACAGCCAGTGCTCCTATTTACACTAATTGCTATCTATTCTTGTCTTATCTTTATTCCCCTCCCAGATCTGAAAAATAAAACAGCTTGATTGCTTTCAGAAAACATTATTTTTTAGTCTTAAGAAAAATTGCACTATCCTAAAATAAAACTAAATTATACACTGTTCTTGTAAAAGCAGTGAAGTATTTACATGCCAGGAAAGCTTCTATCTCCACTCACTTTTAATAATTTCAAACGTTATTTTTTACTAAGCTGCTTGCCCTTGTACTTTTAACTTTACAATTCCCACAGCAAACTAAGCCCAAACTCTTGACATTTATTTCCTGCACCTGTTGCTAGCTCATCTTCATGGAAACATCAAAAGATAATGTACAGCTGTTTTCAGCTTCAGACTTCTCAACTAACAATGAACATTTATTTGCTAAAGGAAAACCTTTTATTACATTCACAGTGCTCTCTTAATTTTAAAGACCACATGCTTACATGTAAAAAAATTATTAGATTAAGCCAATGGCATTAATCCATTCACCTATGCAAAAGTAAGAAGAAACATCTCAACTCTACATAGATTATAATCAGTGCTCTTTTATATACCATCATACAGCCCAACAAACCAAGATTATTGCATATTAACTTCGAAATGCTTTTGTCCAGCCTTCTTCTCTTTTATGCTGTACTGCCTACATTTCTTAAAACTAAAAAAGAAAAAAAGTACTTGTTTATTTTAGTATCTTTGCCACATACAACAATCACTTAAATGCTTTACTATACAACATACAATTTGTATCATAAAAATGTTTATACAAAATTGTTAAGAGCAACATTTTTTACTTGCAGTAACTTTTTTCTTTTTTCCCTTTTTGTCCTTCCAAATATTAAGGAGATGAACCCCTCCCCCACCCCAAGTTTAACAACATCAGCAAAAGTCCAGTCTTTCTCAGCCACTTTTTGTTGTAAAGCCATGCTTTCCAAATGTGACTGAGGCCTTACTGTCTCACATTTATTCACTAATTTCAATGTTGCTGGTCTCCATCTCCCAACCCCAGAAACCAGTTCAGCTCCAACATAGTCACCTGTTTTCTAGTCAACTCCTGTACTTTTTTCTGTCTCTCAGGCATTTTTCTTTGTAACATCGTTAAAGGTTTCACTGGCAAAGTCTCTCTATGGGCTTTATTATCAGAAGAATGAGAAACAGAGCCCCCCATTTGTTTGATGACTCACTTTTTGTTGGGCAAACTTTTGAATTTCCTCCTTAGCCTGTTATGCATCAAAAATTACTTTGTTGCTCTAAGAAAGAATATTATGAAGACAGTTGGGTACAGCAGCTTGAATCTTACACCTGCCTCTTTACATTCTCTGTTTACTGGGATACATTTGCTTCTCTTCGGTATACAGTGAATAGTCATTTTACACAAACACTCTACTGTCTCCAAGTTTTAAAACTTTACCCTTCTGCCACAGTTTTGTCAGGATCAACTATTTCTGCTGGTATGATTGGATCTTTACTAATGCAGGTCTTGTTTGCTTTCTCATGGCCATGTGTGGAGCATACACATAATGTGCCCTTTCAGTTAAAGCTTTCTGTGGAATACCAGTCCAGTTGCTGATTTTATCTTTCATAAAAATAATACAGTCTGTTCCTTCCACTTTCTCTGGTACAGCAGAAAATCTCAGGTTTTGAGTACTGTCTACGAAGCCTTTCTAAAGGCTTTACTCAGCCTTCAACCACAAGTGCTCGGGTACGCACAGCGTTTCTCAAGGCTTCACCGGTAGCCCAGCTTCTTCACCGACATCCCACCGTACCTTTATTAAGGCAGCCTACCTGGTCATCCATTTGTTCTTGGCTTCCCTAGGGTATTTTATTGGTGGACATTTTTCCTCCGCTGCATAGCAGCTTAAATACCCAGGTCCCACAAACAATCATTTTCCTGCTGAAAATATACATGAACAAGAAAACTAAAAAACAAAATCTGTAATTTTCCAGATATTCAACTTATGAACTTTAAGCTAAAAGTATTTTTTGCAAATAAAAAGAAAAATAGCATGTAAACTAAAAAAACGAATGATATACTTAATTACTCTAACAGTTCTGTCATCTTGTAATGAAATAAAAATGTACCCAGCAGTAGATGGTAACAAAAACGATAAATACTACATGTAATTTATTGTAATAGGTTGTATACAACCAGGTATTAGAGTAACAAGTGAAGTAGTGTGGTAAGTCATAGTCACCCAGAATTATAATTACTGTTCACTTTAATTGGGCACTATTGTCCTATATCATCAGAACGAAAGCTACAAAATGCCACACTCTCTATTTAAAGAACATCATCAGAGCTAAAGTTATAAAACACCACACTCTATTTATAACACAAACTAATGCTAATAAAATTAATGAATTAATTAATTAACAAGTCAACCAGCCATAAAACATCTTGTTAGCCACATAAAGTATTCACAAAAAATGTATGTAAATCGCACTCAATATTAAGTTAATAAAAACATGACATCAGTCCAAAAACAAAGCATACAACATAATGAATACTATTAAATAACTAATCTAAATACCTATAAAATAAGGAAAATGACCACCAAGAATGAAATATATTGTTGTAACCAATATCATAAAACTACTTGCACATTTTTCTGTTGTTGTTTTTGTATATATAAATCAACAATTGTGGCATAAAATGCACAACTATTTAGCTATGCAAAAAAATTCAAAAATTGTATAAATAGCAACTGCAAAAACAGAATGCAAAAAAACAGAATAAATATATATTTTGAATAATGGCGGAATGTATAAATAGATAAATAAATAAAATAAACTAAATAAATGATGAGGGAATGGACAGATGCTTAATATATGGATCACATGGATTAGATGGTTAAAACCATTAAATATACTAAAAATATTGGATACACAAAAAAAGAACACTGAACTAAAACAGTCCAAAACAAAGAATAAATCAACCACACACCATATAGTGGAACCAGTGCTGAAGCCAGGCTGTTACTCTGTAGAATAAAGGCAAAATAGTCGTAGCATATAAAAACTTTAATACCAGGTGAGCGCTTTCACAAAAATGCTTCTTCACACCATAAAACACATGAGCAATAAAACATTTAAATAAGTACAGCTTAAATTACTTAATTAAATTAACCATAATTCACAATTAAAGAGATACACATTTATAAACTTTTATTTCTTGTATAACCTTAAAGTATGCTTTTCATTTTCAGAAAAGTATATAAAGAAACATGGTCATTCAACCCCTTCCCACAATCAGCCCTTAGCGTTATAATCCGCTTGGCTTCTATGGATTCAGTATAAGTCCTAAGGTCACCTTTCCTATCATTAGGTATTATTTTATCAATAACTATAAATTTAAAGGTGTGATGTGCTCCTTCTGCTAAAACATGCTTTGATAGTGCATTATTCATATTGCCTGAATCCATAGAAGCCAAGTGGATTATAAGGCTAAGGGCTGATTGTGGGAAGGGTTTGAATGACCATGTTTCTTTATATCCTTTTCTGAAAATGAAAGGCATACGTTAAGGTTATACAAGAAAAAAGACGTTATGTACTTACCAGAACATTCCATGTGAGTTGTTCTTCTCGCCTCCATTATTACTGATTGGTTCAGAGCCGATCCTCAGCTCCGAGTCGGCCAAATTGCAAAGCTCGAGGTCTTTAACAGCTTGAGGCCGAAGCCCTATCCCACAATGCACCTCTACCTTCCCCAGATCTTGTTTGCTGCCAACTAGCGTTAAACCTACCCCAGATTTCAAGGAAATCATAGAGACAACTAGTGAGAGGAAACTCCTCAGGAGAACCAAAACCAACGTAGAGCCTCTCGAACTTCTAGACATTGGATGGGGGTAGGTGGGGGGGGAGTCATAATAATGAAGGCGAGAAGAACAACTCATATAGAACGTTATGGTAAGTACATAACGTCTTTATGTGAAGTTGTTCAATCTCGGCTTCATTCTTACTGATGGGTAGTGGCCTCAGCACCACAATCTTGGGTGGCTCACGGGAGTACCTGCCTAAGGGCAGCAGACCCAAATGAAGCTCTGTCCCTAGAGGCCTTGTCTTGAGCTTTGACTTTGTCATGTAACGAAATGTCTGCTCCATGGTAAATAAAGGATATACAATCAGAAACCATTTAGATAAGGTAGATTTGGATACCGGTGCACCTTTTTTAGAATCTGAGAAGGAGACAAACAACTGATCAGCCCTTCTATGGTCTTTTGTCCTGTCCAAATAGAAACAAAGTTGTCTATGGACATCAAGTTTGTGAAGCATATATTCCAACTGATTTGAGTGATTGGGAAAGAAAACAGGTAATTCAATCATCTGATTAAGTGTGAATTCGGAACAAATTTTTGGTAAGAATGACAGATTCGTCCTGAGAGAAACCCTATCTTTGTGAAATATCATATCAAGTACAGCTGCTTAATAGAAAGGGCTTGCAACTCCGAAATTCTGTGTGCTGATGTAGTGGTCACAAAGAAAATGGTCTTCCAAGAAAGATATTTCAGTTCACAAGAAGAAGCAGGTTCAAAGAGTGGAGGAATAATCTTAGATAAGACTAGGTTCAAATTCTTTGGGGCAGAAGGAGATATGATCGGTGGTTTTAAGTGCATTGTACCCTTCAAAAAGGCCTTAGCCAACTTGTTAGCCATAATACCATTTTCAGATTCACCTATATGGAAATTAGATATAGCAGCCAGTTGTACTCGAATGGTTGCTGCTGCAGCTCCTTCATTGAACAGTTTAGTCAGAAATTCCAAGATATCCGAAATGGAAGCCAGAAAGGGATCAATGTTATTCTGCTGAGCCCAGACAGAATACCTTTTCCACTTACTGAGATAAAGTTTCCTGGTTGAGGACTTATGTGAAGAAAAAATAATATGTTGAGCTTCTTCTGATAAATTTTGGAACCTGGCTATTCTGGGAATTGGAGCAGCCAAGCTGTCAGTTTGATGGACTGAAGAGAAGGGTGAAGAGTTCCTAACAAGTGGGTCAACAGATCTGGCACTGGGTCCAGGATCCAAGGCTCCTCCAGTAGATGAGGCTTCAGAAAGGAGAACCAGATTTGACAAGGCCAATATGTGACTATTAAGATAAGTGTCCTTCCCAGACAACTGGCTTTCTGCAAAACTTTGGGAATCAGGGGAAATGGAGGGAAGGCATAAAGGAGTCCCAGAGGCCAATCGTGAATGAACGCATCCCTTGGGGATTATCCCTGTTGAAGGATCAGGGCAAAGCAGTTGCTGCACTTGGTGTTTGTGGGGGTTGAAAAAAGGTTGCAGCAAGACTGGCCCCATCTGCGGAAAATCATTTCTGCTACTTCGTTCTTGAGAGACCACTCATGAGGCAACATAATTGCTCTGCTGAGTTTGTCCGCTATCACGTTGGATCTCCCGGGATGTGCATTGCTATCAGAAAGTGCTGGGTGGACTCTGCCCATTTCCATAATCTTAGAGCCTCTCGACATAGGGTATAAGATCTTGTTCCACCCTGTTTATTTATATAGCAGACTACGGACATGTTGTATAACTGGATTGCAATCATGCCCAGAGGAAGGAAGTCTTGGAAGGATTGCAATGCTAAGAGAACCACGCTCATCTCTAGGACGTTGATGTGCAAATGGGCCTCATAAACCTGACATGTACCTTGGGCTGTCTGTCCCTGATAATGCCCCCCCCCAATCAGGGAGGCATTTATGGTCACCATTGCAACTGGGGCCAGGAGGACAAAGGGATGTCCCATAGTCAGCGATTCGGATGTTAGCCACCACCAAAGATCATCCTTGCAAGAGTTGGTTATCAGAACTGGGTGATTCATCGGTAAGTCCTGAAACGTCCACTGTGTGAATAGCAACCACTGAAGAATGCACATGTGAGATCTCAACAGGGGTATTGCAATGATAGCTGCTGCTATGATGCCGAGCAATTTGAGAATCTGCGATGCTGGTGCTTTGTGTTTTGACAGGAGATCCACAATCTGTTGCCATAGGGTAAGCACTCTTTCTGAAGGAAGCTTTAAGGACATGCTGACTGTGTCTAAGTCTGCTCCTACAAACAATGTACGCTGTGACAGCAATAAAGCAGACTTTTCTGAATTTATCGTAATGCCCAGTTGGAAACATAGATCTAAGGCAGTGTCCCTTGCCCGAATAAGCTGTTGCCTGGTGGTTGCGGTGAGGAGCCAGTCGTCCAAATTATGGAAACACCCGGATTCCTAAATGTCTCAAGTGAGTCATGACCACTGCCATACATTTGGTGAACACTCTGGGGACTGTCGTGAGACCAAAGGGCAGGGCCCAAAACTGGAAGTGACTGGCTCCCAGCCTAAAGTGCAGATGATCCCTGGATGGCCTGGCCATCTTGATATGGTAGTATGCATCCTGGAGATCTATTGAGCACATCCAACTGTCCTTCCCTAAAAACGGGAGTATGGACTGAAGCGTGACCATCTGGAACTTTGTCTTTACTACATATTTGTTGAGTCTGCTGAGGTCCAAAATTGGTCTCTAGTCCCCTGTCTTCTTTGGCACCAAAAAGAATCTTGAGTAAGCTCCGGATCCTTGTTGGTCTGCTGGAACTGGTTGGATAACTCTTTTTCGTAATAGTTTTTGAACCTCTACTGATGCCACATCCTGTAGACTGGGTGGAACATCTGGGATTCTTTTTGTTGGTCTGGATTGGGAATGAAAGGGGATGATTTAACCTCTGGATATAACATTTTGTACCCATCTGTCTTCTGAAATTTTTAGCCAGGTACCTAGGTACAAAGACAAACATCTCCCGACTGCCTCTGGAGCAGGACAGTTGGGCCTCCTTTCAGGAGCACTTCCCAAGGAACTGATCCCTGTCACCCTGGTTCTGCAGACCCCCTCTGCCGCATGGGTGTCGTCTTCCACCATTGCCCCCTCCTCTGCCCCTGGAGGAGGCTTCACCTCGTGAGTTCAGAAAGGCTCCTTGGATTTTGTGGAACCACATTTTCCCTCCCCTTTGACCTTTAGGATAAGGTCTACTAGGGGTAGAAAAATGCACTCCTACGGCAGATAGAATCTTTCCGTCTTGTTCACATCTGGTGAAGGTCTCTTTAACTTTTGGTCCAAACAAAGAAGAACCATCAAAACGGGCATTCACAAATGATGACTTAAAAGATTCCGCAAAAGAACATAAGCGCATCCAGGAATGTCTCCGCAGAGCAATCCCTATACACGCTGTCCTACTCATCCCATCAGCTGTGTAAGATACGAGGTGCATGGAAGTGTTAACAATAGAATTGAGGGTAGCAAGCTGAGATGTCACTTTGTCCACCACTGAATCGGCTACTGCACCCTGGAGAGTATCTCCTAGCTCTTTCAGGAGATCTCTCTGAAGCCTTGTGAAATAGGTTAGGTAGTTCAATGACCGAAAAGCAAAGGTCGTAGAACTAAACATGCACTTGCTGTATCTGTCCATGATCCTAGATTCCCTGTTAGGTGGCTGGACAGATGTAGAGGTCTCTGACATCTCTTTCTTCGTGGCTGCCGCAACCACCATGGCATCAACAGGTATGGGTTTGGATAAGAAGGACTTATCATGAGGAGCTGAAATGTATTTGTTGGGCCTCCTAGGGACAGGCTCCATAGAATCTGGTGACTCCCATGCCCTTTGAGAAAAAAGATCCATCAACTCATCAAAGGGTGGAGAAACCCAAGAGGTGGAGGGTCGAGACCCGAAAGCCTTCAGGAGCACCGATTCATCCTCAGTAGGGTTAAGGGGCTGCCAGTCACCCCTCCATTTAAGGATCTCAAGGATATCCCCATAGGAGATATCCTCAGACGAGGACTTAGGGGACCCTTCCGATTCCTCCAAATCAGTGTCAGACGTGATGGATTCCTGAGGGGAATCTAAATGTCTTCTCTTACATAACCTCTTCCAAGGTACCTCCTCAGTGGGAAATTCTGGGGAGATATTGGAAGAGCAGGGTTCCCCCAAAGGGACATCCTGAGGCTCTGGGTCCCTACGCTTATGGTGGGTCTGCAGTGACAGAGAAGATTCCAGTGCTTTTCAGGAGGAGGTGGCCATTTCAGAGGTTGTGGCTGTCGGAATGGACAAAACTCTCCTCATGGCATCAAAGGCACCACGGCTCCAATGCGAGGAAGCACCTGGGTCCAAAGACATGAAAGACTCCTCCTGCACCAGAACCGCTGGTTCCAAGCCAGAGGTAGAAGCCGAACTCTTCAGTGCCAAAGCCTCAAGGGGGAAGAGACAAAACTGACACATCGGTTTGACTCCCCTCCCTGGAGCCGATGGGAGAATGTCTCCTCCCAGATTCCACCACCGGAGCAGAGGACATCAGGGTTGTCGGTGCCAGCAGGTCCGAAGTGAGTTTCGGAACTGACAGTTCCACAAATGACTGAATAGCCTCCTCTGGCTTCGATGTCTCGATTCGAGTCGGAGGAGGAGCAGAAACTACAGGAGAGGACTTTGTCGGTTCCGAAGCTGCTTGAGTCGAAGCCGACAGAATTTTAGCTAGCGCTGGATCCCGCAAAAGTCTCTGTACCACATGATCCACATCCAAATCAGAAAGTCCGGAAGCCCAAGAAGAAGCTACAGATGGAGCCAGTGAACCCAGAATCGGGAATCTCAAGGTAGGCGATACCGGTTCCAAGACTGGGGACCGGCTCCTACCAATTATCTGCATGGTCGGTTCCGATGACAATGGAGACGAGACAGGAGCTTTCTTGTAGACTTTCAGAACCAAAGAGCCCTTCAGATCTGAACTAGATGAAGAAGAAGCCAAAGAAGAAGGTTTTGGTTTTCCTGGAGCAGTATCCAAGTCTGATTGGAAGGCAGACTTAATCAAGCCACGCTCAACCAACTTCCATTTCCTTTCTGCCAAAACCCTAGCACTGAATCCATGGCAAATGGAACAAACCTCTTGGAGATGGACCTCTCACAAACAGTTGACACAGGTGGTGTGGCCATCGGTAATAGACATCTTTTGATTACACTTAGGGCACTTCTTAAACCCTGACTTAGCCTTCTCTGACATACTGGATAACCCGGTACAATGGATCACAGTACAATCTCAGTAATCAAAGACAACACTGACAACAAGCTAAATGTTAGTTAGCAACAAAGAAAATAAGCCTAACAGGCTATGAATATAATGAAGCAGCCTACCTGTAGCTGCAATAAAGGAAATAAGCCTAACCAGCTAAAGGTAATAACTGAAGAAAAACCTAATAGGGCTGTAAGCCTACTGGCTACCAAAAAAAAAAAAAAACTGCAAAAAAGCCTAACTCCGCTTGAAGGATGGGGCAAAATAAGCCAAACCAGCTGAAAAACAGGAATCAACAGGGCCAAACACCCAACATACGAGAACATAGCTCTTATAATATAGATATAATAGAAAACAAAAGGGAAACTCCTAAACTGATAGTCTATCCTAAGGTAACTGTCAAACAACTAGCAAACAGTATTTTTTTAGAATAATTTTCAGAAAAAAAGAACTAATCTCTCAAACTGCCTGAGCTGTAGAGAAATGCACGATCAGTTTCATAGGTTCATAGGCAGGTACTAGGCTATTAGCCCTAGGGCCTATATAAGCCTAGCCAAATGGTACCCTGGCTTTTGCCACCCAAGAAAATTATTTTCCTGTGCCCCTGTCAAGCAGATCCACAGATGTAATCCCCAGGGTGAATTTCCTATCTCCCATCCAATCATCAAGATTTTTCTTGAAGAGTGCTAATGAGGATCTTTGTTTGATATAGATAGGTAGTTTGTTCCAGAGTATGGGAAGTCTCTGGGACAAGAATCTATCCCTCCAGCATGTTCTGTTTACTGTGGTGGCAAGGTTTAGGTCCCTAGAATGTGTAGCTTGGAGGATTGGGATTTATTTAAGTGGAGCATGTCCAACAGTTCTGGGTTTGACATAGTTTTGTATGTTAGGCAGAGATCGCCTCTGAGTAGGCGATATGCGACAGAGTAAAGCTGGAGTTTTTTGAGATGGTCTGCGCAGGGCATCTGTTTGAGGCTGGTAATCCTCTTGTGAGGTATTACTGCGGCCTTTCCAGTTGTTGTAGATGTCTTGTGAGGTACATACCAAAAGTGGCGCTGTACTCTGTAATGGGTCTAATGAGTGATGAGTAGAGGGGAACAATGACCTCTTTTTTTCCTGGATGAGAAACATTTTGTGATGAGGTGTGCCATGTAGAAGGATTTCCTGACTACTGTGGGGATGTGATTATCAAAGGAGATACTACCATCCACCATGGTCTCTTATCACACTTTCAGTGTTAAGTAGACTATTGCCTATGTGGTAGTTCATGGGTACAGACCTTTTACCAAAAGAGATGATAATGCACTTTTTGGCATTGAGCTTAAGGCCATGCCTTTGACACCAGGCATCTGTCTCAGTGAGGCCCTTTTGTAGGATGTCCACATCATTAGGAGTTTTGATTATGGCTCCTAGTTTGCAGTCATCTGTGAACTTTGTCAGCCAAAGATCTTCTGTGTTAGCCTGTACTTTAGAGAAGTAGATATCAAACAGGAGGACCCAGGACTGAACCTTGTGGTACTCCACTTGTCACTGGTCTGAAGTTGGATTTAGAGTCTGCTACTCTACTTTCACAGTGTGGGTTCTGTCAGTGAGCCAGTTGGCAACCCATCTTGTGACACAGGGATTTATACTTAGTTTAGTGAGTTTATCTATAATTCCAGAGTGGGGGATGGTGTTGAAAGCCTTGGCGAGATCTAGATAGGCTGTGTGAACCACCTTACCCACATCTACAGCTTTGGTGATCACTTCAAAGAAATCTATCAGGTTTAGGAGACATGATCTGCCTTTTACAAACCCGAACTGGGTAGGGTCTAAAGTTTGGAGATTACCAATGTCATTATTTATAAGTTCCATGATGATACGTTCCATAGCCTTACAGACCAGGCTCGTCAGGCTGATGGGGTGGTAGTTCCTAGGGTCTGTGTTGGCTTCCCCTTTGTGGAGTGGGATAACCGTTGCTGTGCGCCATTCAGTGGGCAAAAAACCTGAGGTGAGGCTATGATTGAACATGGTACTTAGGTGGGGTGCCAGTTCGTTCTGTAGTTTGTGTAGAACGCAGCCTGGGATGTTGTCAGGTCCCATGGATGCTGTGTTCTTGGCTTTGGAGCGTGTGTTTTTTACCTGTGCAGTCGTGATTACAGGAACTTTGCATTCTTCCGGTATAGAAATGGGCCCTTTAGGGGGTGAGAGATGGGTAAAGTTAGCACTGAACCTACCTGCCAGGATGTTGGCAATATCAGTTGGGTCTGTATATTTAGTGCCATTGTGCTGTAACTCAGAGCAGATCTGAGTGTTGCCATTGAGATTCTTGACATAGCTATACAATGCTTTGTGGTTGTCTTTAGAATCAGTGGCAATTTTGTTTTCGTAAATAGCTTTGGAGGATTTTATGAGGGATCTCAGTTTCTTACTGAGGCTGACCATGGAGTTCCTCCATTCATGGGATTTTACTCATTTTTGCAACAGTTTCTTTCTTCTGTTGTAGAGTTTGTTTATGGCAGGGGACCACCAGATTGGCTTCCTTTTTTTGGAGGATAGCATCTTGGTTCTGTTAGGGACTGCACAATCCATGCACTCATGTAAGTGCTTATAATGTGTATTTGTATAGGATTCAGCAGTCGTACCTCTATTGTCTGTCAGCATGGGTGTCATGAAGTTTGCCACTTCTGTCTTAAGAAGCGTGAAGTTGGCTTTGGAGAAGTTTTTTATGGTGGTTTCCCTAATGGGGGGTGGGGGTGGGATGTGAATGTCTAGGGTGATTAGCTTGTGGTCGGATCTGACCAATGAGGAACTGACCACTGGTGTGGAACACCGATTGCCCATGTTGGTATTGACCAGGTCTAGGATATTGCTGCCCCTGGTGGGGGTGTGGATAAGTTGATCCAAGGCGTTGGAATTTATGAATTTCAGAAAACGCTGAGCACAAGAGTTGGTACATGAGTAGTATTTCTAGTTAATGGTGGGGTAGTTGAAATCGCCCATTATTAGGGTGTTAGGTTGTACCCTAATATTTTCCAGGGTATCAAGAAATGAGGAGTGGGAATCTGGGGCATGGTGGGGGATCTGTAGCAAGCTACAATCTGGATTGCGGTATTGCCCAGAGTTAGTTGCATTTGGATAATCTCAGATCCATTATGCTGAGCAACTAGCCTAGAGGTGTGGATATCCTTAATGAATATGGGCACACCTCCACCTTTAGTGTTTCAGTCCAGGTTAGGTGGCCGAAAGGTGTAGTATGAATTATAGCCTGGTAATGCAGGGGTGCTCTCTGGAGCATTGAACCAGGTATCTGTCACTGCACAGATGTCGATGTTCTCCATTTTAAGGAGTGCCTCGAGTGAGTGCATTTTGAGGTTTAGACTTCTAGCATTAAGTAGCATTACCCTCAGATTTTGCTTGCTTGTACCTGTTATAGTGGTGAATTTGTCATTTGAATCTTGCCTACAAAAGGTACCATAGGGGTGGCAAGAGCCTTAGCCAGTATCTGGAATCCCAAGGGCGACAGGTGCAGGCCATCTCTGGCAAAGCATTGTGGTTTGTCAATCATGTCATCTCAGGCAGACAGATACTGGATCCCCTTAGAATGACACCAGAAGCTTAGCCAATTGTTTGAAGTCAATCATTTTGTCCTTGTACTGTGGTATCATTCTGGGTGATGGCAGGATGCTACTCAGGGCTAGGGTCATACCTGCCTGGGCTACAAGATTGGACAGCTCCTCCATGTCTCTTTTCATTTAGTCCAGGGAGGAATGTCTCAGGTCATTCACACCAACATGGACAAACCTGTCAAAGAGGGACACTTTAATATTAGTACTGCTACCTTGAGCAGCTGACAAAATAAAAGAATCTACCTATAACTTTGATTATTACAGTTATTTCTTAATTGTAAACCCTCCATGTTTAAATTGCTCTTGTATAAATTGAGACAGTTGATAATGAAGGTTATGAAGTCTGAAACTTATTATTTAGTGACTTGAATTAAAACTACAAATTTTATGAACAACAAATCATTCTTTGAAAATCTGGACAGTTGGGAGGTATAGTTCAGCTGGGCCTGTCTGAGTTTGCTGCCTTTGACAAAATAATGGTTGAACTGGAGCCTCTGCAGCCATTCCAATTAACCATTACTTGGCTATTTCCTCCATTTACCATAAACACTAATGTGCATACTGCTTTACTTCAATGATTGGACTTCATTTGAAAGTTGGTATTTTACAGCACAAACATTAAGTCATCTGTTA
This sequence comes from Protopterus annectens, assembly GCF_019279795.1. NCBI lineage: Eukaryota > Metazoa > Chordata > Ceratodontiformes > Protopteridae > Protopterus > Protopterus annectens. Next base: position 1,346,144,019 of record NC_056725.1, on the reverse strand, counting down.
AACAAAGCAATGCAGTCTCACAATGCTTGAAACTCACATTCATTGAAACAGCATTGAAACCCACATTCAAAGAAAATACATTTTGCCAGTGGCAGATAAAGATTAATTTTGGGCTGTTTTTGCATATGAAACATACATGTGCTCTTTGATACACCTTCCTCATTGTACTAAAAATTATATTCCTTGTACAATACAGTACACTTGTTAGAGGGTGTTTTAAATTTGTTTTGAACATTTTCCAGTAAGCAATGAAACAAAACATATGCAACCATAATGGCAAAACTGCCCAGTTGAGAACATTTATCATAAAAAGTCTACTCAGACTTCCACAGTCCACCATTATTAGTAAATATACACAATTCTACAGTCCACCATTATTAGTAAATATGCACAATTCTACAGTCCACCATTATCAGTAAATATGCACAATTCTACAGTGCACCTTTATCAGTAAATATGCACAATTCTACAGTCCATATTCAGTGAATTCAGTTCTTGCCATAGCTGTCAACCTTAGCACAAAAAACCTGGACGAAGCCAATAATGGGGAATACAGTCCCAAAAATGGACAAATTTAAAATATTCATCTAGGTTGTGCTACTATGTATTCTGAAGAACATGAAGTTTGAAATTCAAATGCCGGTCAATTTGAGACGGGGATTAATACTGCAGACGGGCATCAGAGCAAATCTACACAAACACAGAGAGGAGATGCAGACTCCACACAGAAGCCACCCCAACCAAGAATCAAACCAGAAAACCTATAGCTGTGAGGCAACAATACTACCACTGCACCATCAAATCTGCAAGGAATTAAACATTCAGAAACCTGAAGTCTGAAATTCAAATGCCTGTCAATTTTACTGGACAGAACAAAACAATTTTCAGCAGAGATGCGATTAATACTGTTTGTAAAATGGCAGGGCACCAGAGCAAATCCACACAAATACAGGAGGAGATGCAGACAGAAGCCACCCCAACCAAGAATCAAACCAGAAGAGGTAATACTATCACTGCACCATCAATTATACAAGGAATTAAACATTCAGAAACCTGAAGTCTGAAATTCAAATGCCTGTCAATTTTAGGACAGAACAAAAACAATTTTCAGCAGAATTAAAACTGCAGACACATCTTTGTAAAATGGCAGGGCACCAGAGCAAATCCACACAAACACAGGCAGGAGATGCAGACTCAAACAGAAGCCACCCAACCAAGAATCAAACCAGAAAACCTAGCTGTGAGGCAACAATACTACCACCGCATCAATTATGCAAGGAATTAAACATTCAGAAACCTGAAGTCTGAAATTCAAATGCCTGTCAATTTTACTGCGGACAGAACAAAACCAATTTTCAGCAGGGATTAAAACTGCAGACACGTCTTTGTAAAATGGCAGGGCACCAGAGCAAATCCACACAAACACATGGAGGAGATGCAGACTCACACAGAAGCCACGCCAACCAAGAATCAAACCAGAAAACCTATAGCTGTGAGGCAACAATACTACCACTGCACCATCAAATCTGCAAGGAATTAAACATTCAGAAACCTGAAGTCTGAAATTCAAATGCCTGTCAATTTTACTGCGGACAGAACAAAACAATTTTCAGCAGAGATGCAGCGATTTATACTGCTGACACGTCTTTGTAAAATGGCCGGGCACCAGAGCAAATCCACACAAATACAGGGAGGAGATGCAGACAGAAGCCACCCCAACCAAGAATCAAACCAGAAAACCTATAGTTGTGAGGTAACAATACTATCACTGCACCATCAATTATACAAGGAATTAAACATTCAGAAACCTGAAGTCTGAAATTCAAATGCCTGTCAATTTTACTGCGGACAGAACAAAACAATTTTCAGCAGAGACGAGGGATTAAAACTGCAGACACATCTTTGTAAAATGGCAGGGCACCAGAGCAAATCCACACAAACACAGGCAGGAGATGCAGACTCCAAACAGAAGCCAACCCAACCAAGAATCAAACCAGAAAACCTATAGCTGTGAGGCAACAATACTACCACTCAATTATGCAAGGAATTAAACATTCAGAAACCTGAAGTCTGAAATTCAAATGCCTGTCAATTTTACTGCGGACAGAACAAAACCAATTTTCAGCAGGGATTAAAACTGCAGACACGTCTTTGTAAAATGGCAGGGCACCAGAGCAAATCCACACAAACACATGGAGGAGATGCAGACTCACACAGAAGCCACCCCAACCAAGAATCAAACCAGAAAACCTATAGCTGTGAGGCAACAATACTACCACTGCACCATCAAATACACAAGGAATTAAACATTCAGAAACCCTTAAGTCTGAAATTCAAATGCCTGTCAATTTTATTTAACATTTTAATCAGGACAGTCTGACTTGGAACAAATAAACAATTTTCAGCAGAGGCCCAGGAAGAAATAATGCAGACATGTCTTTGTAACATGGGAGGGCACAAAAGCAAACCCACACAAACACAGGGAAGATACAGACCCCACAAAGAAGGAACCCCAGCCAAGAATCAAACCCAAGAACCTGCAGCTGTGAGGCAACAATGCTACTACTACATCAAGCATTGCAACATTTACAAACCACAGATATTATGAGGAACAGATCAGATCGAATACGAGGTAAAATCTGAAATTTTTAATGGTGGTGGGTAGGGAACTCAAGTCTTTAACACCTGCATACAGGGTTCAAGCCTGAGGCATTCCCTACCACACCACCATAAGCACCTGGGGCATTTTCACACACACACACACACACACACACACACACACACACACACACACACACACACACACACACACACACACACACACACACCATACACAAACTCCAGTAAAGCACAAGCACCATACACAAACTCCAGTAAAGCACAAGCACCATACACAAACTCCAGTAAAGCACAAGCACCATACACAAACTCCAGTAAAGCACAAGCACCATACACAAACTCCAGTAAAGCACAAGCACCATACACAAACTCCAGTAAAGCACAAGCACCATACACAAACTCCAGTAAAGCACAAGCACCATACACAAACTCCAGTAAAGCACAAGCATCATACACAAATAAAAGCACAAACTCAAGCACCATACACAAATAAAAAGCACAAACTCAATAAAAATAAACATTGTAAATTAAAAGGCACCTTACCTGAATGAATACATCCAGAGTTAACGTCCGCATACATCCTTCCTTCGCAATACTGAAGACCGATCCCAATGCTCCTTCCCGACGCCGACGAGATCCCTAAGGCTCTGTCGAGTCCCTGCTGCTCCTCTTGCAGTCCGGACGTCCCATAATCCTGGCGGGTCTGTGCACTGTAAAAGTGCACAGACGTCCTTGTGTCCCCTATGGCTGCCTTGAGCATGCATAGACCGATAAGTCGGGACTCGGTCTATGCGCATGCACGAATTTTAAAAAATATATATTTTTTTATTTTTCATTTTTTTTTCTTTCTTTTTTTATTTTTGAGGGGGCTGCAGTCCGGCAGCCCTATGCCACGAGCCGCCCCTGCTGAACACTGGCGCACAGCAACAGTGGTCCCACTCCACAAAGGGGGAAATTCTACTGACCCTGGTAACTACCGCCCCATAAGTCTGACCAGCCTGGTCTGCAAGGCTATGGAAAGAATCATCATGGAACTCATAAATGGCGATATTGGAGATCTGCAGACCCTTGATCCCACCCAGTTCGGTTTTGTAAAAGGCAGATCCTGCCTCTTAAACCTGGTTGACTTCTTTGAGACAGTCACTAGTGCCATCGACGAGGGCAAGGCTGTCCACACTGCCTACTTGGACTTGGCTAAAGCCTTTGACACGATACCACACTCTGGCATCATAGACAAGCTCAGCAGCCTAAATGTAAATCCATATGTCACAAGATGGGTAGCAAACTGGCTAAAAACAGAACCCATAAGGTCAAAATTGCTGGAGCCATGTCAGACTCAAAACCAGTCACAGTGGTGTCCCACAGGGCTCAGTCTTGGGACCACTCTTATTCGGCATTTACTTCTCGGATGTGAAAGCAAATATGGGAGGATTATGGCTGACAAAGTTTGCAGATGACTGCAAACTGGGTGCCATAGTTGATTCACCTGCTGACACACACATCCTACAGAAAGGTCTCACTGAAACGGACAACTGGTGCCGGAATCATGGCATCAAACTTAACGCCAAAAAATGTATAGTCATCCCCTTTGGGAAAAACAAAGTACCAACAAATTATCACATAGACAATAACCCACTGAGTACGGAAGAAGTAGTCAGAGACCTGGGGACTCAAGTCGATAGTGACCTCTCCTTTGACAACCATGTTGCCAAAGTGGTCAGAAAGACATTCTACCTTGCCCATCTCATCATGAAGGGATTCTCATCCAGATCAAAGGAGGTCATTGTACCTCTATATTCCTCACTTGTCAGGCCCATGATTGAATATAATGCTCCATTTGGGATGTATCTCACCCGGCACATGCAACAATTGGAAAGACCCCAGAAATACCTCACCAAGAGGATCATGGGTCTCAAACATGTGCCTTATCCAGCTAGATTAAAGAACCTCCAGCTCTATTCAGTAGCATACCGCCTGCTCAGAGGTGATTTGTGCCTAACATATAGGGCCATGTCCAACCAAGAACTGATGGACATGCTCCATCTCAAAAAATCCAGATCCACCAGAACCACGCGAGCTAAAGATTTCAACCTCTGCACAAATATGAATAAAACATGCTGGAGGGATAGATTCATAACACAGAGGTTACCCGTACTCTGGAACAAAATCCCAGTTCATGTGAGACAGAGCCCTTCATTGGCACTGTTCAAGAAAAATCTCGATGCATGGATGGGAGATCATAAGTTTACCCCGGGAGTCACCTCAGTGTCACTACTAGACAGAGGTATAGTTTACTAAATAATGGGGTCCCACATGTGTCACTACTAGAGAGGCAACTATATAATACGTGGCGTAAGCCACATCATTGTTGGCTAGGCTTGTAAATGCCCCAGGGCAGATAGCCTAGTACACCACTATGAAACTATGAAACTATGACAGAGTCATATTTGTACTTGCTGTGGAGTGACCTGAGTGCATGCATTATGTGGTGGATCCTGGCACCTGACAGGCAGCTGACAGTAAATTTCTCCTTGTTTAGCCTGGTGAGTGGAACAACAGCGTGTCTGACTACAGAGTCACCTATGACTAGAGTGTTGGGTACATTGTTATGCCTTATGGGCTCTGGTTGAGTGGCACACTGAGTTTGTGGGCTATGTGTCATTTAGTTTGTGTTGGGAGGGTGGAGGTTGCTTGCATTTCTACTTTGGAGGTCCCTATTGCTTGAGTAGATTTTTATTGAGGGCCTCCGTGAATGTAGGTGTGTGTTTTCTGTTTCTATGTGTGTGTTTCGGTGGTGTAGGTTTTGAGGGGCTATGTGATGAGTGTGGTATGGAGCAAGTGTTTACCTTCTCCTTTTGACTGTCAGGTCCAGTCTTGGGTGAAGAGAGTTTTGCTTACAGTTTGGCTATATAAGTGTTGCAGTGTTGGGTGGTAGTAGGAGAGGGTTGTTTGTGTACATGAGGCAATTGCTGCATTGCCCCAAGATGCCCAGATTCATCAGGTAGACAGGAGAAAACACCGGAAGCTGACCCTTGGACATGCCTGGATAGGTGCTTACTTATTAAGTACTAAAAACTGTTTTCCTCTAGACAAGTGAGGAAAGTTGAGTGATGCAGTAATTTGTAGCTTATTTAGTACTTACAGTGAGTTCTGAACAGGTGCTGTGCTCAAAGAAACAGATTTGAGTGCTGAAACTAGAAAACTGGCTAGTTCTAATAAACAAAATTAAGCTAAAAGGCTTCCCTCCAACACAGAAAGGCTTGGGGGCTCAGAAGCTTACAAACAGTCCTGGATACAGCAAATCTGTATCTGGACTACACGACTTACAGGAAAGGCAGAAAACTAGCTTAGAAATTTTTTTTTTTTTGCAGCAAACTAGATCTGGGGAAGGTAGAGGTGCATAGTGGGATAGGGCTTTGGCCTCGAGCTGTTAGAGACCTCTAGCATTGCAATTTGGCTGACTCGGAGCCGAGGATCAGCTCCGAACCCATCAGTAAGACTGAAGGTGAGATTGAACAACTTCACATTAAAGGTTTTTAAATGTGTGCCTCTTTAATTGTTAATTATTGTGAATTATGGTTATTAAGTGATATAAGCTGTACTTATTTAAATGTTTTATCGCTCATGTGTTTTATAGTCTGAAGAAACATTTTTGTTAAAGCGCTCTCCTGTTATTAAAGTTTTTATATGCTACTACTATTTTGCCTTTATTCTATAGAGTAACAGCCTGGCTTCAGCACTGGTTCCACTATACTGTGTGTGGTTGACTTATTCTTTGTTTTGGACTGTGGAACCTATTAGTTCAGTGTTCTTTTGTTGTGTATCCATTGTGTGCTGCATTTTGCTGAACACTATTGCTGTGGGCCTGGCGTCTGGACTAGTGTTGCCTTATAATCCTCCAGAGAGAAGTAAGAAATTGCTGGGTTCAAAAGTGGTGAATGAAGTGTTTAAGAGATGTCTGATTGTCAATTAGAATCCATTACTAGATCATAGTTATATTAATGAGGGCAGTAAAGACCAACAACCTGAAATTGTTTTATTGCATTTTTTTTTTTAATGATTTTAATTCACTGGAAGATGAGCTTTACAAGCTGAAACATCTGCAAACTCAAAGGCAGCACTTAGAAGCTTGTTTAGCCCTGAAGGTGATTCCGCAAGGTCTACGCATCTTAAGGATGCCCACGTATTCTGATCAGTTTCCGTTGCTGCTGCAGAAATGCAACAATTTAATCTGGACACTAGTATTGGATATTTAAGGCTGTTGATTGATTTCTTCAGTCCAAAAGAAGACGTGTTAGTGAGTAAGATCAGTCATGATGTTGGTGTCCTGTATGAATATCTTTCTGCAACTTTTGTTGATCAGAAGTTATCTGAACTGTCAGATTCAGTATCCGCTTATGAGCGGAGGTTATCACTTAAGAGGAAGAAAATAAAAAGGGATTTATTGGATTTTCAACAGTGGCATGTTTTTACTTGGCCCAAACAGCCATCGTGTAATGATGTGAATACTGATACACGTATTGGGTCGTCCATGCCTCCTACTGCTACTACAAATCAGGGGGCGTTCTCTACAATACAGGAGCCTGTGAATAGTTTAAATAAATCCAGCCAGCAAGGCTCACAGACAGCAGCTGTAGCCAACAGAGAATTGAGTTTAGGAGCTGATGGAACCGCCCAACCAATAACGGAAGCCTCAGTTACACCCTCCCAACTTCCTCTAGGAGTTAACGTCAGGCGGAAAATGTCCTTTCCAGTTCCCAAGTCTATTAATACACTCAATTGTGATAGTTCAGGTTTCCTGGGACTTCCTCTGCCTATCAAAGAGAATTTTTTGGGAGGAACAAACAGGTCCGTGAGCAGAGGACGAACGAAGAGGAAATTATGCCCAGAAATGGAAGGCAATCGTACGATAAAGAGAATGTGGCAGAGGGCAGACAGCCCTTGATCTGGAACATCTCTTCTAAGGTATTAACTGTTTATCAAGAAGCTGTGCTTAATAAGGGTTTGAATTTTATACTGTCACAGCTATCTGTTCTGAGTGGAACTATTTTAGATCTAAAATTTTTTATTAAGAATGTTGCATTAAAGTTAACGTTTGGAAATTCATATCGTGATAGAAATGAACTACATTTTAAAAGACCCAGCACTTTTATGCCTTTATTACATCCTATGCTTGAGGCCTTTGGCCATATTTATGAAAAGGATATATATGCATTGTTTAATGGCAGGAATATTAGTAATTATGGACGCTGTTGTAACTTAAAGATGAATCCATTGCTTTGAATGAGCTGATAAATGACACTGATATTGTAATTTGTCCTGCTGATAAGGGTGGCCAAGTCGTGGTTATGGATAGGAGCTTTTATTTTAAGGCCATGAAGGAAATGTTGAGCAATGAAGCTGTATATTTTATTATAGATTTGAAGTCAGTTGAAAGAATACATGAATGTATTTTAAGTACTTTGAATGATTACTTGTTGAGTAGGTTGATTAATTTAGATTTGTTTAATTATCTTAAATTTGATAAACCCCTGATTCCCACAATACAAGGATTCGTGAAAATTCATAAGCAACCCCTAAAACCCTGGTTTAGACAGATAGTTTCAGGATGTAACTGGTCAGCAGAAGCATTGTCAGTTTATGTGAAGAAGTTTCTTCGGCCTGTGATAGAGTTAAATCCCTATATATTAAGGAATACTAAACAATTTCTACAAGACTTATTTCAATTTACACAAATACATTGGCCAGTCTCCCCAGTTGTATTTGTGACCATGGATGTCATGGTCATACTGCACCGATATGGGCTAGAGAGTCTGAGATCTTATTTACAACAGTTTAGCACATATGATGGGATCAAAATAACATAAATTCCAAATGGAAAATACTATAATAACCAAAAAATAAAAAACACTGGGTAGGATTTTAGAAATAAAGTATGCTTTTATTATAGCTTGTTAATTTGTATAGGTTTTGATCATCATTTAGTTATATTAAGAAAGATTTTTTCTGCCTGTTTTTTATATTTGTATATTTTGTATTGTTTATTATTTATTATTATTATATATTTTTTTCTTGTAGGTGAGATTTGATATGGTTTTAAAGTGATTTGTGTGATCAACTTGCAACTCACGATGTATGAGTTTTTAGATTGGTTGGTTTGAATGATTAATTAATCAATTAACCAGACAGTTTACTATTTAAGCAAAGTGTTTGTAACATTTAAATGACTCTGAAGAAGCCAGTGTGGTGATCTGGTGAAAGCGCTTAGTCATTCATTTATGTTTTAGTGTTGTATTAAATTCATTTTATACCGATCAAGACTACCGGTTTTGTCCTTGGTGGCTGCTTTTTATTTTTTGGTACATATGATGAGATGTTTATTGACCTTTTGTGTCTGTTCATGGAGCTAGTGTTAGAGAATAATGTTTTTGTTTTTGATTGTTATTATTTACAAAGAGAGGGCGTAGCTATGGGCAAGTCAAGTGCGAATAGCTACGCCAATCTGGTCATGGCTTTCTGGGAGAATGAGCATATAGTTTCCAACAACTCCTTTAAGGAGAATATTATATTCTATCGATGTTTTGTCGATGATCTTTTCTTGGTTTGGAAGGGGGCAGAAGTGGAACTTCGAGAATTTTTTGATCATGTTAATCATACAAATTCTTTTTTGAAGTTTAGCATGGACTTCTCACCAAGGAAGATCAACAAAGATAATCCAGTACCATCAAGCTCATAGAAACAGCATGCAGTATATTCTGCACAAACTGGGTGAGGAGGCAAACTAGTTGCGTAAGGTTGCTTCCAGTCTTAATAAAATCCACATTAACAGTAGGTGTGGCTCCACTAGGACACTCAAACATTCTGTCAGTTCGTCAGTGTTTATGGCACTCAGCTAGCTATCACACAATGACCAGTAAAACTTGTGTGGAGAGAGAGAGCAAATTTTTAAGTTTGCAGGTCTTGAAAAAATAGCCCCCAGAGGTGGTGCAAGGGAAAACCACATTGAGTTTAAAGAATTATTATGGCAACTGAGATTAAATGCCACAATTTGGCTAGATTTGAACAACCACAATTGTTTTCACAGTGGTTTGAAAGTATGCTGTGATAAAATGTATTTTTTTAATAACAGCTTTTAAATAACAGCATTTTACAACAATCTTTTTAGTATATCTAATGTTTTTAACCTAACAGTTGTCCTACCTATGCTAAACATCTGGCCATTCACTGATTTACTTATTAATTTATCTATTTATACATTCATCCATTATTCATTGTGCAAATTTATTCTACATTTTTTCATTTTTTTGTATAGCTATATAGTTGTTAGTAAAATACATATTTTATACCAAAATTATTGGTATAGATATAGAAAAAGAATAACAGAAAAAATTGTGCAGGCAGTTTGATGATACTGGTCACAACAACATATATTACTCTTGCTGGTCATTTTTCTTATTAATTAATTAATTACTTAATAGTATTAATTTATGTTGCATATTTCATTTTTTGATTGATGTCATGCTGGAAACCTCTGTACTACTAATGGACAGAGGCATCTTCTAAATGTTTTATTCCATACATGGATCCCTAAATGTATCCATGGTATGATCCCAGTTATTCGCATTAGGGATAATATATCATTACTGACCATGGGATGGGTATGGACAATCTATAACCAAATGGGACAGGTTATTTCAAGCACAAAAAGGGAAACTGATTAGGCTTAAAATGGCCCAGAATACAACTAGCCTAGTACTCACCTATGAACCTTTGTTTTTATGAACTTAATATTGAGTGTGGTTTACATACATTTTTTTGTGATCACTTTATGTGACAAATACAATATTTTATTATTGGGTGACTTGTTAATTAATTTATTGGAATTAGTTTGTGTTATAAATAGAGAGTATGGTGTTTTGTAGCTTTAGTTCTGATGTTATCCTTAGACATAGGATGAAAGTGCTCAAAAATAGTGATCAATGAAGCTGTTTTACTAACTCTGGGTGATTGCAATTTACTGCACAACTTGCCTTGTTACACTGATTGTTTAGTTTTGCTTTGGGTTACAAGTTTTTAATGTACGCTTTCTTTGTTAAAGTTTTAAAACCAGGTATTCCCAGAAGCATTTTGCAAAAAACATGCAGCTAGTGCAGACTGCTTTCTGTTACTGTAAATAGCCACTAAGAAACCAACAGCCACTTCTGCGAATTCACTCCTTGTGCACTTGCCAATAATAATAATTTCTATCAAAAGTAACAACAGGTGTATTCTTATATGTGTTTCTTGTGTGCTGCATGTATGATACAGAAAGTTAATACTGCTTTTGATGTATACGCTATAGCTGCCTTGCTTAATGCTGCCATAATTTTTAATTTTATTTTGGGGTCACATGATAAACCATTTTACAGCTGCAGTAATCCATGGCATGAGCCATGACGATGTGTGTCACGTGAAATTTACTTTCTCCTGGCAGATGTATTTAGGATCTCAAACTTTATCCTTCAGATCAAACCTTGCTTGTCAGAAGTAAGTCATACAGTAACCCATAGCTCTTCCTTAGATTATTGCTTAATAAATGCATAGATTTAAATTATTGTCAAAGAACACCCATTATTCATCTTATTAGAAAACAAAATAAAAACAGCTATGTTAATGTTTGAAGTTAATATGACAATATGGGAAACACTTATACAATATTTATATTTTGAAATTGTCATTTAAGTGTTAGGTAAGAAGATTTTTGCTAAGGCAAAGGATTCATCAACAAAAGTAGAAGGAAAAAACCTACCTGAGGTGTTGTAATATAATCTAGGAACCTCAGGGCCTCTTGTTCAAATGAATGATCACTGCTGGCCCAGGGCTGTAAGTCTATATGCCACCGTAAAGCCTGCAAGATAAACCAGTAGACTGTATCTCAGATTATTATTTACTTGCATAAATATTAATAAATGACAAGACCTGCTTATACAGGAAGTATCTATTTCATAGGGAAATCATGATTGGAAACAATATTAAAAAAAAAACAAAAAAACAGATGTCAGCAAGTGAAGTGCAGTTATGAACAACAAAAGGAAATTAAAACCAAAATAATATTATTTATTAATTTAGTCATAATTTATTCTTGTATTTATTTAAAAGTGCTTGAATGTCTAAACATGGCACTTCTCTTAAAAATGGTACTGAGGATTAGCATACATTGTCAACATTACGCAATTAGTGCATTAGTCTAAAAGTATAACCTACTACTTAGACGTTTAACTAAAAAATAAAATTTCTGAAGGAAAAAAGCTGCTACTTCTAGGATTTCAACAGATCTTCCTAAATACATTATAATGTAGGGACCTCCTAAAGAGGAAAGTCAACTTGCATGGCTGAATCAAGGAAGGTAGATGAAGTGACGTAAATAAATGAAAGAGACTCTGCCAGCTATCTCATGCTGAGCCGTTGAAAAACCCAGCAGTACCTCTCGGCTGATGGCCTAAGATGACTTGCAATGATATAAGGATGCAGTATCTTTTCCAAATTAACATGATATAGGTTGTGTAGAGCATGCAAGATGAGAATAAGAACCTTAGGAACACATCTGGCCACATAACCAGCAGAAAAAAAGAATTCATATGATATGACATGTCTGAGGAGTGCCCATCAATAACCTAGCTGTGGAATTATGTGCCCACTCCAGGTGGGTTATGTCACCATCTGAAAATCCATGGTGCAGGATACTGGAATAGTGGAGCCAGGTCAAAATTTGAGTATGTCCCACTGACCCAAAGTCTGAAGATAGGATATAGCATGTGATCCGAGTTATATTCTTAAAGTGGAAATAAGATTTCCTGATAACAGCGGGCTTGTGGTCCTTCAGTGTCAGCCTGTCATCAAGAACAATGCCCATGTCATAAGCATAAAACATACATGCTTGATGACTCTCCCTATATGTAATCAGAGAGGACAGTGGAAGAATAGCAGACAGGTGGAAGGAGTCATGCACCAGTACAGCCTTGGTCTTAAATGGGTTCAGTTTTAAAAGATTATGGGAATCCTAGAAATCTTCCAAAGATGAAAATCCCGGTCACTCTATGCAGAATAGGAATGGTACAACTATTAACAGCGTATGACTGACAGAAAATACCTCTTCTAGCAATGACCTCCTGAAGTGGTAAAATGTTCATGGTCAAAACCAGGGAATCCAAAATAGTACCCTGAGGAATATCATATTCCAGCGAATTGGAACCTAATGAATTTAAGCCAGGCACCACTTGATGAAAGGTAAGATACAAACAACTTAAGGACTGTAAGTAACTCACAGTGCACCCCAGACGCTTGAAACACTGGTGAGAGATCACTTAGAAAGAAGATGGAATATTTACATTAATTTCACACTATCATAAGGTCTTTAAGTGCTCTAGTGAGGGTTGTCTCCATTCCCAGCTTTGATTTAAAATTAGACTGACACAAGGACAAAGCAAGCTATGAGATATCAAATGTGACTATCTTTTCCAGAAATATTTCTGTCTGGCACTGAGCATAGTGCTCATCCGGAATGAGTTTACTCTTGAGAAGATATGACCACCTACCTCCATTCCAATTGCTGCCCTAATCCACTCATCAACTTAGACTCACTGTCAAATTATGGTTCCTGTTGAGTCACAACCCTAATTCATAAGTTAACAGACACAAAATGATCTACAGCACAATGAAACACCATTCTGTGTCATCTCTAGTACATCTGGATCATCCACATCAGCCTCAAATCATGACGGTGGTTAGGAAATGAGCATAACATGTCTGAATCAAAAGCCCTTAAATATCTATATTGGGCCAGCATCAAAATGAGAGTTCAGACCATATGAAGGCCAACTCTGAACAAAACTTGACAGTGATCTGACTAGGAGACAGGTTATACCAAAACTAAAGAAAAAATCCTTTCTGTCTCTTGAACAACATATATGCCATCAGTATTAAAAAAAACACCCAGATACTCTCTTCTTGTCCACTCATTCAGTGGTTACAGTTCTTCACACACACACACACACACACACACACACACACACACACACACAGAGTGGAATCTTTTATTTCATCCACTGTGCTTTTCCTACCTGACCAAAACCAATAAATAGCACAAGGATGGTTACCCAGTTCTCATTTCAGCTATATCAGTTGGGGACAATAACAGTTCTCCAATTAACCAGAGTACACACCTAGAAAATATGTCCCTATGATTTTAACTATAAAACACAAAATTTGACTTTTATCTCTTAAACCTTAACCTATCATTCTGTTGTAAACCAATAAACTCTCTCTCTCTCTTTCTCCTCACCATCTGAAGTTACAGGGTTATATTCTTCCAGGGTTATAGAAAAGTTTTCAGTCCTCTGGTGCAGAGTATGAACTCATGAACTCTGGAAATCACTCAGATACATTTCTAGTTAAAATTTCAAAACTTGGCCAATTCTTGCCATATATGTCTTAGAATTTTAGTCTGTTTTCTATGGGCTACCCATCTTACTACCTATAGCAATGTCACTAAACAATTTCACTGGAAAAGTTGATCTAGACTATAGAATTACCTTTTAGAGCAAAATTGCACAATGACACCAGAACGGCTCTTGAAGTTTAGCCCTAATATGAGTATTCCAAAACTCTACCATAAACTATTTTTAGTCATCAAACTATTGTTAGCAATGCTCTACCACATGCTGGACTGCATGACATATTACAGAGGATGTGAGTTCGCCAGTACATCAGACACAGAGACTGCTGTCAGTACAGGTCTGACAGACAGCAAGTACGGGTAACACACCCACAACTGCAATACTGTGGCAGTGTCAGAATGGTTGCACTACTACAGCACACTGGTTTGTGGCCACTTGAAAGGGGGATGAAGACAATACTAAAAAATGGCATGGAGAGTCATGCAAGCACACACTGATCAACATTTTTAACCCACAGGAGTTCATGTCTTGTCACAGGATGTAATAACTTATGATGGCCAACTGTAGAAGTTTACCACATAAGAGACAGAGGTGCCATGACAGGCCCTAAACACATACACATACTGGGTCTATATTATGTCGCTGAAACGGCAAAACACCAAACACCGTTTCAGCGACACATAAACAGCGAAGTACAACTTCCAGGAATGGCCAGTTCACCGATTTTTTTTCCTGGGGAAGAAAACTGATAGGCCAACCACACATGAAACACCAACTCAAACATTACAAAATAGTCACAGCAACGGCCAAGAGATTTTTTTTTCCTAGGAAAAAAATCGTTGATCTAGCTGTTTTCAGAAATTGTACTTCACTGTTTATGTGTCGCTGAAATGGCGTTCGGTGTTTTGCCATTTTAGCAACATAATATAGACCCACACATATTATATGTGTACACCTGAGAAGAGAAAAGCAAACAAGGCCTTCTGGGACAGGGTGTAGCAGGAACTGGTGTGGAACAAAAATTCAGTGGCTGGTCATAATAGTACAACAGTAAAGATGTGTGGCAGGATCCCTAATATGTTACAGCATGTGAAGACTACGACACAGGAAAGAGCTAGAAGCAGGCAGATCACCATGGGTGAATTACTAACACAGAGGCTTCTCTTGGAGGTGGAAGAATTACTGGTATCGCTCAGTGGGGAAGGGGAAAAACCCTCATACCTGAAGGTGGCTTGAATATGAGAGCTGGGCTGAAGATGACTGCTCATTTGGCAGTAGGGAATGTTCCAGGATAGAAGAAGCATGTGCCATTACTTTAGGACACTGACATGCAACTGTGAATGGTTTACTCTACAAGTACATATTCACATCTGTCATCCATGGACATAGAGACTGCAACAGATACAACCTGCACAACAAGGTATACATATACATACATTTTAAATATATACATACACACACACACACACACATATATATATATATATATATATATATATATATATATATATACACACACACACACACACACACACACACACACACACACACACACACATATACACACATACATATACATTCCCATAGGCTAGGTATACGATTGACATGTAGCAGCTGGTGTGCCACAAAGCAGTGGGAGTCACATGTATGATCCAGCACTGCTATGGGTATGTTATCTGTATGCACTCATAGGATCCAAATGTAGAGGATCCAGTACAACAGGTCAGAGCATGTCTGATGTCAGCAGAAAGTACAGTTTTGTACCTACCATAAATGTAGATGTCCGATAGGAATGCATCTGCAGTCCTTACAAATGGGTTGTCCTGACGTCAGGCAGCCCTTCGGTCAGCCGGATTCCAAAGTCTGGGTCTGGCTTCGGCTGGAGTCGCACTTCACCCGACGTCATAGCTGCAGTTTTTCGGGTATAAAGGCATCAGCCGACGCCATTTTCCTCAGTGTTTCTTGCCCCAGATGCCAGGTGCCCTCTTGGATGGCTAAATTTGGATAAATGCCAAAGTTTCCAAATAGTAGAGAGCAAACACATAAAATAAGCATGTATTTACATATATACAAACAAATACACCATAATAGATCCCCCCAAGCTAGCTGAAGGATGGCAAATACCCTAGGAGTACCTCAGAGGGAAGGTGGGTGGGTAATCCTGACTGCAGATGCATTCCTATCGGACATCTACATTTATGGTAGGTACAAAACTGTACTATGTCCTTCAAGGATGCATCTGCAGTCCTTACAAATGGGTAGAATACCATAGCTAAACTAGGGGAGGAGGAAAAGAGTAGAGATTATGGTGTAGTTAGGATCCCTTGCAAAACAGCAGTGGCAAAACCTGCTCGGGATCTAGAGTATAAAGGTAAATTGTAATGCTTGGCAAATGTATGCACGGAGGTCCAAGTAGCAGCCTCTATGATGTCCTTGGTAGCCACTCCTCGTAAGAAAGCTGTGGTAGTGGCAGTAGCCCTTGTGGAGTGAGGCCTGATGTTCTCTGGAGTTTTCTTTCCATGGTAGGAGTAACAAAATCTAATACAATGTCCTATCCATTTGGATATTGTCTGTTTTGAAATTGGTTTTCCTTCCTTTCCTGTTGCATATGCTACCAGAAGCTGGTCAGTTTTTCTATTGGACTTGGTCCTGTCCAGGTAGTAGCGTAATTGTCTATGTACGTCCAAGGTATGCAAGAGTCTTTCTCCCCTGTTCTGTGGGTTGGGGAAGAATGTAGGTAGGTGGATAGCCTGATTTAAAGAGACTCTGGATACCACCTTAGGCATAAATGTAGGATTTGTTCTCATGGACACTCTATCTTGATGGAAGATCAGGAAGGGTTGCACTGCCATTAATGCCTGTAGTTCAGAGACGCTTCTTGCTGAAGTTATTGCTAGCAGGAAAGCAGTCTTCCAGGATAAGTATTGTAATTCTGCTGTTGCTGCTGGTTCGAAAGGGGGAAGTGTCAATTTTTCTAACACAAAGTTCAAGTCCCATGCTGGCAATGGAGGTTTCCTGGGAGGTTTTACATTTTTAATTCCTCTCAGAAACTGTCTGAGCAGAGGATGAGAGAAGACAGGAGGATCCAAGCTGTATTCTGCTGAAATAGCTGATGCATGTATCTTGATGGAAGAATAGGACAGGCCTGTATGGAAGAGCTCTGCCAAGTACTCCAGGATGTTGGCTATGTTCACCAGTGTCACATCTTTCCCCTTTGCAGTACTCCAAATGATATATCTTTTCCATTTTGCTGCATAATTCTTTCGTGTTGAAGGTCTACGAGCCTCCAGGATTATGTCTTTAACCCTTTGGGATAAATTTGGGTTAATTGCTCTTATGTAATGTTCCAGGCAGTTAGCTGCAGAGTTTTCAGGTTTGGATGCAGGATGTTGTAGTTGTTCTGTGTTAACAGTAATGGGATCAGGGGTAGTGCCCATATTTGTGCCCAAGACATGCTCCTCAGCAATGGGTACCAATGTTGTCTTGGCCAGTCTGGAGCTATCAGAATGATCCTTGGACGTTCCTCTTTGATCTTCAGAAGTACCTTGTGCATCAAAGGAAGTGGTGGGAATGCGTATGCTGTCAGGTTTTTCCAACTGAAAGATAGGGAGTCCACCTTCCAAGCAAGTGGGTGGTACGTCCTTGTGCAGAATTTCTTCAGCTGGTGATTGAGTGGGGATGCAAACAAGTCTATTTGTGGTAATCCCCATTGTCTTGTGATGGCTTTGAAGATGTCCGGATGCAGCATCCATTCGTGGGCATCTGTGGTAGTTCTGCTTAATATGTCTGCTAGAATGTTTTCCTTGCCCGGTACAAAAATTGCTTGTAACTGAATGTTGTAGCTCAGAGCCACATCCCATAGGTCCAGTGCCAGCCGGCATAGAGGATATGAATGTGTGCCTCCCTGTTTGTTGATGTACCACATAACTGTGGTGTTGTCTGTCCTTATCATCAACTGTCCTTCTTGGAGAAAAGGTCTGAATGACTGGATTGCCAATTTTACTGCCAGCATTTCCTTTAGATTTATGAGCAGGTGCAGCTGGTCTTGAGTCCATAGGCCTTGTATGCACTTGCCCAGCATGTGTGCCCCCCAACCGAGGTCTGAGGCATCTGTTGTGATGGTTTGGCTTGGTTGACTGTTGCAGAAGGGCAATCCTGTGTTTGATTGACAGGCCTGAGCCCACCATAGGAACTCTTGCTTCAGGCATGGAATTATTGGAATTTTGGTTTCTAGGCTGTGCTTGTGTTGGGACCACAAATTCTTTAGGTACCACTGTAGCTTTCTCATATGCAGTCTGGCATGAGGGACCAGAATTATGCAGGATGCCATGAAGCCTAGGGCTTGTAGTACTTTTCTTGCAGTTAGATGGTTCTGCTTTGTTAATGCCAAGAAGTAGAGAGGTAGTTGCTCTTTCTTTTCTGCAGTTAGGAATGCCATTTGTTTTGATGTGTCCAGCTCTGCACCCAGAAAGGTTATTCTTTGGGATGGAATCAGCCTTGACTTTTTTATATTGACTGTATATCCCAGGGCTTGCAGCAGGTAAACGACTTTTTGTAAGTCTTCTGTTAGCTTGCTTTTGTTGTCCGCTTGTATAAGGCAGTCGTCCAGGTAGGGATAAATTTGGATCCCCTGAAGTCTGCAATGAGCAATTACTGATGCCAGGCATTTCGTGAACACTCTGGGTGCAGTAGATAAGCCAAAGGGCAATGCTGAGAATTGATAATGCTCTGATCCTGCAAGAAATCTGAGGTATCTTCTGCAAATTGGTTGTATGGGGACGTGCAGGTATGCCTCCTTGAGATCTAGAGTTACCAGCCAAGACTCCTTGCCCAGCATGGGAAGAAGCTGCTGTAGGGTCAGCATTTTGAATTTTGGAACAATGAGGAATGTGTTTAAAGGGGACAGGTCTAGAATAGGCCTCTATTTGTTTTCTTTTCTTGATACCAGGAAGAGTCTGGAGTAAAATCCCTTCCTTGCTCCATAGATGGTACCTTTTCCACAGCTCTCATTTTTAATAGTTGAGATATTTGCTTTAGAGCTTCTGCCCTTTGAGTAGGTGGTAGGTTTGGCATTCCTCTCTTTCCTGGTAGAGTATGGAAATGGAACCTGTAACCTTGGTCTATAGTTTGCAAAATCCATTTTTCCCTTGTGATGCAATGCCAGTTCTTTGAAAATAAGGTTAGCTTTCCGCCTAAGGGTGCTTCTAGTTGTTCCCTGGTAGGCGGTGCCACCGCCAAGTCACTGTGATTGAGTTGTTGTAGTGGTGGTGGCTGCATCCGTGCCTCGCTGGTTGTTACCTTGCCACTGGCGTCCCCTGTAGGCACCCCTGGACTGATTTCTGCCTCTAGAACGCCTATTCCTGCCTCTTTGTGTCTTAGAGGAGTCCGGAAAGGACCAATTTTTGGAGGGCCAGTTCCTGCTAAACCTTGGAGGTTGAACCTGTAAGAAATCTTTCACTGTTTGTACAGATTTTGCCTTCTCTTCCATCTTTTTTAGTACCTGCTGTGCAGGAGAACCAAATAAATTGACCTTGTCCATGGGTGCATCCAAAAGCTTTGATTTGACATGGTCTGGTAATGCCTGTTCTTTCAACCATGCATGTCTCCTGATAACTGTGCCAGTCATGGCTGATCTAAAGGAAGCCTCCAGTGCATCATAGCCACATTTTAAAGAATGGTTACTAACCTGCTGTATGTTATGTACCATTTCTTGAACATACTTTTTATCTAAAGATTCTTCTGAGGACAGCTTTTTAGTTAACTGGTCAAGCATAAACTCTTGATATTGAATCATATGAAATTGGCAGTTCAAAGCCCTAGCTGACAAAGTAGCAGAGGTGTAAACTTTTTTACCCCATCTCTCTAAGGACCTGGATTCCCTTTCAGAGTGTGGGGGGTTTTTAGTAGAAGTAGCTGCTACAGCTTTAGGGCCCTGGGAGATAGTCTCTGGATCTGCAAAAGGAGCCTTGTATAAATGGTGATGAGTGTCCAGGACCCTGTAGAACCTATCGGGCTTAGCAGGAGCCGGAGGTAAAGAATCAGGAGCAGTGCAAGCATCATTAAATGCATCATCTACAACAGAAAGAACTGGAGGTATAGCTAAAGGCCTATGTTGTGGCAAATGTAGAAAGGTTCTAAGCCTTTTTCTGGAGTCTGAGAAATCTTGGCCCTGCCACTGAAATTGTTCTCTCATAGCATGCAAGGTTTCCCCAAAGGAAAATTCCTCAGGTGGAGAGGCTGAAGGGATGGACTCTTCAGCATCAGAGTCTTCGTAAGGAGAATAAGGAGCCTCAGGAGGGTCTGTATGTTCTGAGTCATCAGAGGAATCATCTGTGGATACTGGCTCAGGGGGCTCTGCTCTAGGCCTCTTTTCTGGAGGGAGAGAGGCCCTATCTGCATGAGGCTGGGATCCACGAATTAAAGAAATGAGATCCTCAGCCAAAGAAAGCATATGGGAGTTGGTGCTGGGCCTGTGAGAGGGGGGTTTGGCAGGCACCGTTTTTGAAGCTTTGGCTGCTTTAGCCCTGGCAAAGGCCTTAATAGACATGGCTGCAGGAGGCCTAGCGGCTCCACGTGCAGGAGTTGAAATATCCAGGGGAATAGTGTCAGATAATTCCTGAGAAACCGCAACAGAAGGTTGGATTTCAGAAGCCGATTCTACCAGGTTAGAGGAGGCCTCGGTAGAAGGCATGGTTTCGGCTGAAGAAAGAACCGCTTGCTCGGTTTCGGCCAAAACCGAGACACTCGCGGTTTGCTTAACCGCGGTTTCGGCCAAAACCGCAGACCGCGAGTGTCGGTCCTTTTCTTTGCGCTTTTTGGTAATTTGCGTAGTCGGAGGATCCGATGGCATAATATAGGCAAAATCAGAGCCGAAAATCTGTTCAGCAAACTCCGACCGACGTCTAAGCGTCCATCGGTTAAAAGAAGCACAGGCTAGACAAGCTGCTACGTCGTGGTCTGGGCCTAAACAATGTATGCAGTAGGAGTGGAAATCTTTATGAGGTATTTGTTTCCCACAAGATAAACAGTTATTCACTTTCTCTGACATCGGCTGAGGCAAGAAAGAGTCCCCAACGGGGTACTTAGCTTTTTAGAAGTCTTCGAAGTAATATTCGGTAGTAGTAATCTCTGGATCTGACCGACCGGCACTTGCGAACAGCTTCTGCTTCGGGCACCACGCGGCAAGAAAGACTGAGGAAAATGGCGTCGGCTGATGCCTTTATACCCGAAAAACTGCAGCTATGATGTCGGGTGAAGTGCGACTCCAGCCGAAGCCAGACCCAGACTTTGGAATCCGGCCGACCGAAGGGCTGCCTGACGACAGGACAACCCATTTGTAAGGACTGCAGATGCATCCTTGAAGGACATCACTGGTGGCTGATGACTGCACTGTGCACATGGCACACTCTGATGCCACACGGGCACTGTTAGAGACACTAATAGTGAATAGCACACTCACATCATACATAGCTGAGATGATGGTGAAAAGGCAATTTGAATCTCCAGCATTTCCCATGTACAGGGCAGGACGTCACATCTGTGTCATCCACCAAAGCTACTAAAGTTTCACTATCACGTGTAACACTACAGGGCCACACTGCCTCTGAGCTGTGCCCACTTAGCATAGGGGAGAGTTGAGTAGGAGGTTCTCCCCACCATGACTCCAAGGCTCTTCCAGATCTGGATGACACTCTTGCCATTAATCAGTGGATGTACAGGTCAGTGATTCAGGCACACATAACCACAACTTATGGCATGTCAAAGATGTTGAGTGTATTGTGCAGCCTGTGTGAGGAACTGCAACCACTTCAAGGAATAAGGGACATCTTCCAGTGCAAATAGATTGACATGGTATATAGGAACATAGAAGAGTAGTGCCTGTTGAGGACATTGGTGACCAAAGTGTCAGCCATTTGTGCAACCATAATGATGCAGACAACTGGTTGACATAGACATTCTAGGGGATGAATGTCTGCTACATGTTCAAATGCCAGGTCTCTGCAGATGGCACAACCATTCTGTAGACAGATTCACTGTCCATACGATCCATGGCTGCCTCTGCTCTGTGTTTTGATGCTCCTATGGTTATGGCCAGTCCTTGCCTGGCTCCATAATGGGTATAACTGTGCAAGGAAACCAATCAGGGTCCTGCAATTCATCACTAGCACACTATCTTGTATCTTAGTGTGAGCAATACCCATCTCTGCCAATTCTTGTGGTCATGGATGCCAACATTCTACTGGAACTATACATGGAGGGATCACAGCAGGCATGCCCTGCATGGTCCTGAGATGGTATGCTACCCCATGGACAGGGCCTCCAGCCTTGACACGTAGCCACATGCAGCCAGTATTCCACTCATTGAAGTTCTACCCCACCACTGGAGGACTTATTTTCTGACTCCCGCCAGCCTCTTAGTCATGTGTGTGTTTGGCTGCTGAATCCACTGCACAGAACCCTTTCACCTATGCTAGCACTGGCATCCCCTGTGCCTCAACTCATTTGTGCAAATGATGATGTCTGAGCCCTACCTACCTGTCTGACAGAATGGCCAGCCACTGCAATTTACTGCATAGCCTGAGTTTGTTACTACATACATCAGTTTTATTTTAAGTTCTTCTTGTGACCCACAATTTTGGATTAGATGATACTTCTTTCCCAGTACCTCAATGCAATGTATCCACATTTACCTCACACGATACTGTTGCAGCTGGATCTATTAACAACTCCTCAACTGACTCTTCCTCTGCAGTACTGCTGTGACAGGTACAGCTGGTAGTGTCTTGGGGTGTTCACACTGTAACTGCTTTCATAGCACTGAATTAAGTAGCTTGGTACAAATCACAAGTATCTTGCTGCAGGTTTCTGGTACATACTGTACTGCAGTACCAGATGTATCCAAACAGCAGAGGTGGGCCTTCTAACCACTGGACACATATTTAACAATGTTAATGGTCAGGACAGCTGCTATAAGGGAATCATCAGTCACAGTTGCAAGAGAAATCCAGAATCACTTGCAGCATACAATGGTGGACACCATTTTGAATGGTCATCTACCTGCATTCATGGGACCAGCATATCAAGAACTCTACAAGTAGCAGTATGTGCACCTACGAGCTAGATGACCGTGTACATAGTTACCCTTGATGAAACACAGGTATAGGTCATGTGTGCCAAACATGAGAATCATGAAGCTGCATGGATGGTACACAGACACACGGTAATAAATGGCAGCTGACAGAGTGGAAGCCCTTCTGGTTAATAAACTGAACACCATATGGAGCAGGTGGGATCTTGAAAGAAACATGGGTGCAGACAATGGTCCCCAAAATGTCAAGGAAATGGGTTATGTTGTAGAATACCCACAAGATTCTCTCCTCTGCTGCCTGTGGAAACCATATATAAACCACATATGCTCCTCTGCATGGTGCAATATGATGTCAAGAAAACGGTTCAGGATTTGCAAGGCCAACACCTGCAAAATTTCTAAATTCTCTTGGAAGCTGAAAGGTCCCTGTAGCAAGAATGGTTAATGCTACAGAAACCTTCATGTCCCCTGGTTAGGCATTCCATCCATCCCTTTTGACTCCATTCAAGGGCAACACATGTCTACTAAGTCCTGTTTGATGCTTCTGTCCATATAGTAGTAGTTGACAATGTCCTGGATATGCAGACAACAGCATATTAGCTGCTGGCAGACCCTTCTCTGACAAGAAGGATGTGACATACAATATAATGGATCCTGGCTCCAAGGGGCAGCCACTAACACAAGCTGTGCAGCTAAAACTAATGCTAGCAACACTCCCGTACACTGTAAAATAATGTCATTCACAACAGCTGATTGTTAAAGCTCATCGCTCTAATGTGTTATGTTATTGAATGATGCTCCCATATTTGGATTCATTATTTGCAAGTGATGGCTCTCATTAGCATGCCAACACTCATTTGCATATCATTATGCAGCTGTTAGCGTACAAGCCATACCTTACTTTCAGCAGGTAGAAACACTGTGCTATGTGCGTCTCTGAGTTGCTAACTCTCTGCATATTACCACTCATCATATTATTTTACACGATGAGTGGTATGTGTTGTTTGATCAGCATGTGCCACTTTGGACAAAATAAGTTTTTTGTAACATACAAAATAAGTCATATTATGGTAAGAAAATAGAAGTTATGTTCTTACCATAACGTTCCATGTTAGTTGTCTTCTTCTCGCCTTCTTCTTGCTGGATGGGTTCGGAGCCGACCTCGGCTCCGACTCGGCCACTCTAAAGCTCGAGAGTTGGTTCCACCGGCTCGAGGCTCCCCTTATATCCCACAATGCTAGGCGAGAGTTACCTCAGATCTCGTTTGTAAGCTAACCCCAGCTTATAACAGAAACAGTATAACTGTGAAAAACAGAATCCACCTCTAACAACAGGAAGAAGAAGGGTGACCTACATCCTGAAACAAGAAATATGCATAATAGCATATAGCTAAAAAGAGGTGGTAGAAAGAGAGGTCACGATCACAACTCCTCTAGGTCTGTCCAGGCCAGGGGAAGGAGGGTGGGGCAAGAAGAAGGCGAAGAAGACAACTAACATGGAACGTTATGGTAAGAACATAACTTCTATATGTTAAGTTGTCTATCTCGCCTTCATTCTTGCTGGATGGGACCGCGTCCCTAGCACCTTGTCCCGGGTGGCCTAACGGAACAGACTCCTGAGAACAGTGGAACCAAAATTAGCTCTATGCCTAGAAGCTAAATCCAACTTATAATGGGAAATAAAAGTGTGAGGAGTAGCCCAAGTAGCCGCTGCACAAATGGTGTCAATAGGCAGTCTGTCTTGGAAGGCTAGAGAAGTAGCCAAAGCTCTGGTGGAATGGGCTTCAGGCTTATTAGGCAGTTTTTTGTGTCTAATCACATAAACAAGGGTAATCAGAGATGTTAGCCATCTGGATAAAGATACCTTTGAAACTGGAAGTCCCTTTCTGCTTTCCGCATAGGAGACAAACAGCTGATCAGATTTTCTGAATTGTTTCATCCTGTCCAAGTAGTACCTTAATTGACGATGAACATCCAGACAGTGTAATTTTTGTTCAGACCTATTTGAATACTCCGGGAAAAAGACAGGGAGGTCAATGCATTGGTTTAGATTTGATGTTGAAACCACCTTAGGCAAAAAGGACGGGTTAGTTCGTAAGGAAACTCTGTCCTTATGGAACACAAGGTAAGGAGAACGACAACTGAGTGCTTGAAGTTCTGAAATTCTTCTAGCTGATGTGATAGCCACCAGAAAGAGAGTTTTCCATGATAATAACTTTAAGGAACATGAAGCTGCAGGTTCGAAAGGGGAAAGAATCAAAGAAGCAAGAACTAAATTTAGGTCCCAAGGAGAAGGAGGATTTCTTACAGGAGGTCTGAGAAGAAAAACTCCTTTCAAAAAGGCTTTGCAGAGTTTGTGGGACATTAGGGCGGATTCAGAAATACCCACATGGAAATTAGAAATAGCTGCCAATTGAACCTTAAGAGTAGATGGAGATGAACCTGCATGGAAGAGTTCAGCAAGAAAATCGAGGACTAGTTGGATGGAAGCGGTGAAAGGATCTATGTCCTTTCCTTGTGCCCAATATGAAAATCGTTTCCACTTACTCAAATAAATCTTTCGAGTGGAAGATTTATGGGAAGCTATCAAAATATCTCTAACAGAGTGAGATAAGTGAGGAAGCCTGGCTACGGTTGGAAGCGGAGGAACCAAGCAGTGAGGTTCAGAGAGGGGAGGGAGCGATGAAACTGACCCGACTGATGGATCAAAAGATCTGGAACTAGGTCCAGATTCCACGGTCGCTCCAAAAGAAATCGATGCAGAAAGGGGAACCACACTTGTCGAGGCCAGTAAGGAGCAATGAGGATCAATGAGGCCTTCTGAGCGATAGCTTTCTGTATTACTTGAGAGATCAGTGGGAAAGGAGGAAATGCATACAGAAGTCCCCGGGGCCAAACTTGGACTAGCGTCCCTGCTGGGTTGGCCTGGTAAAGGGAATAGAGTGAAGTATTCTCTGCACTTGCTGTTTTGGGGAGTAGCAAAAGATCGCAGCAAGGCTGACCCCACTTGAGAAAAATCTCTCTCACTACAGAGTCTTTCAGAGACCACTCGTGAGGCATGAGAATAGCTCTGCTCAACTTGTCCGCAATGTGATTGGACTTCCGGGATGTGCGTTGCTATCAGAAACGCTGAGAAGAAATCGCCCATTGCCACAGTCTGAGTGCTTCTCGACACAGGGGTATGATCTGGTTCCGCCTTGTTTGTTGATGTACCACACTACAGACATATTGTCTGTCTGGATTGCAATCGCTCCCAAGGGAAGAGAGTGTTGAAGGGCTTGCAACGCTAAAAGCACTGCTCTCATCTCCAGAACATTTATGTGCAAGTGGCATTCGTTTGGTTGCCATGTGCCCTGGACTGTCCTGCCCTGATAATGCCCCCACCCGATCAGGGAGGCATCCGTTGTCAGAGTAGCAACCGGAGGAGGTGGAACAAATGGTCTCCCCAACAGGAGCTGGGGAAGACATCCACCACATGAGATGCTTTTGCACGCTTGCGTGATCATAATGGTGTGAGACATTGGAAGTTCCTGGTATGACCATTGAGAAAAGAGCATCCACTGAAGGATCCGCATGTGGTATCTGGCCAATGGAAGGAGGGTATGGCCGCTGCCATGATTCCCAACACCTTTAGAACTAACCTGGCTTTGGCTCTGTTGTTGTTGAGAAGTAGTGATACCAATTTTTGAATGCCTGATATCCTTTGGTTCGTTAGTGTTGCAGACATGTTTACAGTATCTAATTTTGCGCCTATGTAGGTAATAGTACGACAAGGCGACAAAACAGACTTTTCGCAATTTATTGAGATACCCAGTTTTTGACAGATGCGAAAAGTGTAATCTCTGGCCATCAGAAGGAGATGCTTGGTGGGAGCTGTGAGGAGCCAGTCGTCCAAATATGGAAACACCTGGAATCCTTGTCGTCTCAGGTGAGAAGCTACCACTGCCATGCATTTGGTAAACACCCGGGGGGCAGTGGTGAGACCAAAGGGCAGGGCCCTGAATTGAAAATGACTGGTTCCCAGCCTGAAGCGGAGGAATCTTCTGGAGCGTCTGTTCATTTTATGTGATAGTACGCGTCCTGAAGGTCTATAGAGCACATCCAGTTTCCTTTTCCCAATAGGGGAAGAATGGATTGCAGCGTGACCATCCGAAATCTTGTTTTCTTGACCGATCTGTTCAAGATACTGAGATCCAAAATTGGTCTCCAGTCCCCTGTTTTCTTTGGAACTAAAAAGAACCTTGAGTAGATTCCGGATCCTAGTTGGTCTGCTGGCACTGGCTGAATAGCTCTTTTGCAAGCAGTTTTGAAATTTCCAAAGCTGCTATATCCCTTTGAGCGGGTGGGACATCTGGAAGGGATTTTTGACTGATTTGGAAAGCGAAGAAAGGGAATAGAATAACCTTCGAAATGATGGACTGTACCCATTTGTCTTGTGTCAAGGATAGCCAGGCTTCTGGGTACAGTGACAATCTTCCCCGACTGCCTCCGAAGATGGGCAGTCGGGCAACACCTCAGGGATGCTGAAAGGGCTTATCGGAGGCTTCTCGATTGCCCTGGTTCTGCGGACACCCTCTGCCTCTAGGGCGATGTCTACCATTGTTGTTCCCCCTCTGCCTCTGGCGGGAACCGACTCTGTCGTCAGGCGAAGTCCCTTGGGATTGTTTACGGAACCACATCTTTCCCCTTCTGGCCTTTGGGGTAAGGCCTAGAAGGAGTAGAAAATGGACTCCGGCAGAAAGGGTCTTGCCATCAGTCTCGCACCTAGTCAGGGTTTCTTTCACTTGTGGACCAAAAAGAGATGATCCATCAAAAGGGAGTTTGTGAAAGACGTCTTGAAAGGTTCCAAAATTGCATAGCCGCATCCAGGCGTGCCTACGTAAGGCTACCCCTGTTCCTGCGGCTCTGCTCGCTCCATCGGCCGCATAAGAGAGGAGGCATGGAGGAGTTGGAAATAGAATTAAGGATAGCCAGCTGCGTGTTCATTTTCTCTTGAAACCCGCAGCTGTAGGGTCCTTAGCATTTCACTCGCTTCTTTGATCAAGTCCCTTTGAAGACGAGTGAAATGGCACAGGTAATTCAGCTTAACGCATAGTAAATGTCGCTGAGGAGAACATCCGCTTCCCGTACCTATCCATGGACCTAGATTCCTTGTTAGGTGGATGGACAGGCACTGAAGGATCAGCCAGTTCTTTCTTTGTGGCGGCAGCTACCACCATAGCATCCACAGAGACTCCTTTTGATAAAAATTCCTTGTCTAATGGAGCTGTGATGAATTTGGAGGGTCTCCTGGGAGTGGGGTCCACTGAATCAGGAGCCGTCCATGCCTTTTTAGCAACCACCTGCATGAGGGGGTCGAAGGGGGGGGACACCCAGGAGGTGGAAGGACGAGAGCCAAACGCCTCAAGATACACAGATTCGTCCTCCGAAGGGTTGAGGGCTGGCCAATTTCCCCTCTGTTTAAGGATCTCCAGAATGTCTGCAAATGAGACATCTTCAGAAGGGGAACGGGGGGAACCCTCAGAATCATCCAGATCTGTGTCGGACGTGATAGACTCAGGTGAGTCAATGTGCTTCCTCTTGCACTTCCTCTTCCGAGGGGGCTCTCCTGCCAAATCAGGAGAGGCCTCGGAAGAGGATGAAATCCCCAAAGGGAGCTCCTGAGGAGCTGGCTCTCTGCGGTCCGGGATGAGGGAGTGAGTCGATTTACCCTGAGGCAGCATAGAGGGAGGGGCTGACGGAGCCGACTGTGGAGTAGAGCCAGGCTCTAACACACTCCGCATGACCTCGAAAGCACCCCTGTCAGGCAGAGCCAGAGGTCCCCGCTCCGAGGAGCTAAGGACCCCCCTTGGCACAGACAGTGATGGCTCCGAGGCCGATGTCGGAGCCGAACTCACCAGCGCCGAAGCACCGAGAGGGAGAGGGGGGTCGGACAAGGGTCCGATGCCACTCACCCCCTCGGAGCCGACGAGGGAAGTCCGGCGCCGAGATTCCTCCATGGAAGAAAACGGAGCCGACGACGGAGCCGAAGGTCTCGGCTCCGAGGTGACCACAGTCTCGGTTCCGACACGACCTGGCTCTGAACTCAAGAGAGTCGAAGGAGGAAAGAGTTGATGGACCGGGGCAGGCACCGACTGATGAGTCGGGCTCTGAAGCATCTGGGCTAGTGCCTCAGACTTGAGTAGTCGACTCACCACCCTCTGAAGGTCATGATCGGACAGCCTCGATGACCTAGAGGAATGAGACCTTTGGCTCCGTTCAGACAGCAGGGGAGATCCTGGAGCCGAATGAACGGAGCCAAGAGAAGGTGACCTAGACCTCTTTCTGGTTGTCGGCTCCGAAGATCTTGTCGGAGCCGACACGGGTACCTCGATAACCTCGGCATCCGGCCGGAGCCGAGGAAGCCACAGAAACTGTGGACTGAGTCTTATCGGCTCCAGCCGGAGCCGATAAAGGCAAAGGTTGAACAACCTGAGGTCTCGGCTCAGAAGCCGGAGCCGAAGACCTCGATGCCTTGGAGGGCACAGACAGGGAATCCTCAGGCTTCAACAAGCCTCTCAGAATAAGCTTGTTTTTTCTTTCCTGCAGGACCCTGGGGCTGAAGCCATGGCAAACAGCACAGGAGTCCTGCAGGTGCAAAGGCCCCAAACAATAGACACAAGAAGTGTGAGCGTCTGTCAGAGACATTTTCTGACAGCACGCATCACACTTCTTGAATGCGGAGACCTTTGCTTCTTTTGACATAGCCTAACTGGTGAACACAAACACACACTCAAACACACCAGTTATACCCTGTCAGAATAACAACTTAAGTACAAATACTAAAAAATAAAGTACCATAAACAGTAGATAAACTACACAAACACTCCCTAGGGAAGGGAAGGCCTAAGGCCCAAGGGAAGAACTAAAAGTTCTTTTAAACAAAAAACGGGAAAAATTAGGTCGGGGATAAAGTTCAATGAACTACACTAATTTGAGAATAATTAAACTAAAAAATGGGTAAAAAGAGTAACTTTTAATAGAAAAAGCTTAAACTCACCAGGAACCGGTAGAACAACCAACCTCGAAGCTGTAGCGGCAAACGAGATCTGAGGTAACTCTCGCCTAGCATTGTGGGATATAAGGGGAGCCTCGAGCCGGTGGAACCAACTCTCAAGCTTTAGAGTGGCCGAGTCGGAGCCGAGGTCGGCTCCGAACCCATCCAGCAAGAATGAAGGCGAGATAGACAACTTAACATTCACTTATTTTACTCTTATTCACAAGGTACTGTCATAAAAAATATTTAAAAAATCAGGATAGAATTACTGAAAAATTCTAGAAGCACAAATGGTCAGTTTAAGTTAATAAAAAAGACAAGTAAATAAGAAAAGACAAACATAGTGAAAAGTTGTCAATAAACAAGCCAGTAAGCAATACTACCATCTTTTAAGTTTGTAAATTGTGGCTCTTTTAATTAGAAAAATTATTAGGAATGAGCAAACTCATACTGTATATCAGGTGTTTAACTTGAACTGTAGTTTTAATTAAGAAGAAAGAAAATTAATCTTTTAGCAGTAGCCTCCAAAAAACAAACACTGGCACTAAAATCACCACTGACATTTACCACGGTGGCTCATGGTACTGGTTTGCTGGGTTACAGTCCTCCCAAATGCTAAACATAATAACATTTCTTTTTTGCATTTATTAGTATTATTTCTTAAAAATAGTTGACTATCCCATTTCATGGACTCAGAACTTCCTGTATGAACACTGCATGTACACTAGTCTCATTTCATTAAGGAAAAAGTCAGCTAACTGAACTGCACAACTTTGAAAACAAGCCAACCCTTATGAATATGTGTGCATAGTGAAGAAGGTGAATAGATTATAACTTATTATAGGTAATTCTTGCCATTTGCAGCAATGACTTTTCTACGGTGGCTAGATGGACTAATAGATGAAGCAACAAGTAGCCTTTCTGATTGGCTTAGGCTACATCAGATGACCTGTGCCTGAGGCAAGTGGCCTGTGCCGGAGGCAGCTGGAATCAAAAGTGAAATAAAGTTGAATGACTTGCAGACGGGACTGTGAGGTTGGAGAATTTTTTTTGTTATTTTATTTTAAAAAGCAGTGGTCTGTACCACAGCAAATCATTGTTATTTAAGTGTTTGTGTGTGTGTGTGTGGGGGGGGTGCATCTGTGCATCTGTGTTTTGTAGGGGACTGCAAAGAGATGCTCTGAATTGGTCTTAGAGACCTGAAATACATCACTGTGTTTACGTATTTATTAATTCATGTGATTGCAATCAGACATCTGAGGTGTGCAGTGTCATAAAAATGGCTGTAATTGGAGGGCAAATCTGTGTGTGTGTGTGTGTGTGTGTGTGTGTGTGTGTGTGTGTGTGTGTGTGTGTGTGCAGGGGTTGCAACAGGTTGACTTGTTCTGTCAGCAGAAAGCTGAAATACATTACTGTGTCTATTATATATTATTCACTCATTTGACTGCAATCAGACATCTGAGATGTAAAGAGTGATACAAAGAGTTGTAACTGAAAGGAACATCTATCTGCTTGTGTGTTTGTGCACACGTGTGCGAGTGTGGTGGGGTTGCAATGGTTTGCAAGAAATGGGTTTGATCACAATCAGACATCTGAAATGTACACAGTCATACAAGTGGCTATAACTAATAGGAATGTGTGTGTGTGTGTGTGTGTGTGTGTGTGTGTGTGTGTGTGTGTGTGTGTGTGTATGTCTGAGTGCATATATATATATATATATATATATATATATATATATATATATATATATGCATACAGATATGTATATATATATATATATATATATATATATATATATATATATCAATAGATATGGGTTACCTTCATTTGACTGACAACTGATTTGACTGAAGTAATACATGCAGTGCACTGTAAGGCAAATAACAGGGATATGTCCTCTTCCCCAATGTAGTGCAACCCTGGAGTTAGTATATATAGTTAAGGGGGTGTGAAGCCGCCCCTCCTATTTTGGTTTAAATTCTGTACTTTTGTGTTATATTGTTCTTTAAAACCCCCTAACTATATATACTAACTCCAGGGTCGCACTACACTGGGGAAGAGGACATATCCCTGTTATTTGCCTTACAGTGCATTGCAAGTACTAGTTGTCAGTCAAATGAGGTTCAGTCAAATGAGTTTCAGTCAGATGAAGGTGACCCATATAGATATAGATATAGATATGCAGATGTATATATGTGTGCATATATATATATTTATATATATATATATATATATATATATATATATATGTGTGTGTGTGTGTGTATAGATAGGTAAATATATATACAGATAAGAGAGTCACTGTATGTATATAGAGAAGCAGAACAAAGTACTCTTACTGAATATAGAATAATTCCTTTTTGTCCACATACACAGAAATACGCAACAAATTGTGGATGAGTATGCTGTTGGAAAGTTGTCGACACTGAACAGCTTTATGTGCTAAAAATAAGGAGTATTTATGGAGAGCATATATGTGTGGAAAATGTGCATCAGTGTCCACAAAAGGTATTTTCAACAAGCACTTCTTTGGAAATATTGCCTTCTACATACATTGTAGGCAGTATCAAAAGACTGAAATATCCATACAATCTGTATTTTATGATCCATGTTCCATACAAGTCTACAGCTTCAACAAATACATGGTAGGATCACTATGGTCAAGTACATACTACATATAGACCTAAAATGAGATACAGCACAACTGATGTGACATAAAATAAGTGGACATGCCTTGGTATCAGACAGGTACACTATGTTCTCTTTTAGAGGTAATCACGTATATGTGAGCATCTCAGAACACCGCAGACATATATGACATACTGGCTGCCATGTTTTGCACTGTTGTACCATAGGATCATTTGGTCATAGGAAGTTACTAGGCTAATGGGCCTGGGACCCTTACAAGCCTAGCCAAGAGTTTATCCCCAAAAAAGAAACCTCTGTCAACACCTGTCACCCCTGTCAAGGAGGGACAAAGGTAGAAACCCTGGGACAAATTTGTAGTTTCCCATCCACTCATCAAGGCTGCACTTGAAGAGGGTCAGTGAGGTACTCTGTTTGACATGTGGGTCTATATTATAAGACTGAAAATTGAAAATCACGAATGCTGTAAATGTCGAAAATGCTGGACCTCGAAGTGGTTTTTGTGAGATCACAGTACAGTGAAGATTGGAATATTTGCCCTTTCCTCACTGTACTGCAATCTTGGAGTTGGTATATATATTTAGCGGGGGATGTGGGAGTGCAACCCTCCCCCAACAGCAAGTTCGAGGTCCAGCATTTCACAATTTTCATCTTTCGGTCTTATAATATAGACCCTTGACATGTATAGGAAGTCTATTCCAGAGACAAGGCAGCCTCTGAGAGACAAACCTGCCTCTCCAGCAGGTTTTGTTGATGTTGCATATTAGATTTAGGCCTTTCAAGCAGGTAAAGCACGAGAAGTTAGACTTATGGATATGGAGCATCTCTAGTAGGGCAGGGTCTGATATTGCCTTGCAGGTGAGACACAGATCACCTCTCAGCAATCTGTGTGATTTGAGCCAGTCCACATAGGACAGGTGTTGAAGGCCATGGATTCTCTTTGTGAGGTATTTCTGTGGTGTTTCCAGTTGATACAGGTGTTTGGAGAAGTACATACCAAATGGGGTGTTATACTCAATTATAGGCCTGATAAGAAAGGAGTACAGAGAGGCAAAAACCTCCTTTTGTCTGGATGCAATCCCTTTACTTATGAGATGAACCAAGTAAAAGGCTTTTCTGACAACTGCCACTACATGATTGTCAAATATGAGGCTGCTGTCAACCTGAGTACCCAGGTCTCCCACTACAGGTTGTGAGCTTAGGGGGTTGCTGTTGATGTGGTAATCAGTATGGGCTGTGTTTTTGCCAAATGCTATGATAATACATTTTTTTGCATTTAACTTAAGGCAATGACTTTGGCACCAGTCATTTGTTGCTGTGAGACACTCTCCCTCTTTCAGTATGTTAACATAATTTGGGGAGTTATTGACAGCACCCAACTTACTGTCATCCACAAACTTTGTCAGCCACAGGCCATTTGTCTTTGCCTGGACCTCTGAGAAGTAGATGCCAAACAGTAGGGGTCCCAGAACAGATCCCTGGGAAGCACCATTAATGACAGATCTGCTGTTGGAGATGGTGGCACCTATTTTGACCTTGTGGGTGCTATCGGTGAGCCAGATGGCCACCCACCTGACAAGACAGGGATTTACATCAAGTTGAGTTAGCTTTTTGATGATGCCCGAGTAGGGGATTGTGTCAATGGCCTTGGCCAAGTCAAGGTAAGCTGTATATATTGACTTTCCCTCATCCAGGCCTTGGTGACAGTCTCAAAGAAGTCTACCAGATTCAACAGGCAAGATCTCTACCTGACGAATCCAAACTGGGTGGAGTCCAGTGCTTTGAGATTGCCTATGTCCTTGTTTATGAGAGCCATAATAATATGCTTCATGGTTTTACAGATCAAAATTGTTAAGCTAATGGGGTGATAGTTTCCCGGGTCAGTAGTGGCACCGCCTTTGTGCAAGGGGATGACAATGGCAGTTCTCCACTCTGCTGGAATGAACCCTGTACTTAGGCTGTGGTTGAATAAGGTGCTCAATGGCAAAGCTATTTCTTGCTGGAGATGGTGCAGAATACCACCTGGGATACTATCAGATCACATGGAAGGTGTGTTCTTTGCCTTGGATAGGGCTTTTCACACTTGATCTACGGAGATGTGATGTGCGGGACAGGTATCAGGGATGTAGAATGGGCCTTTGGGTGGGGTTAGGGTGCTGAAGTTTGCGCTGAACATATCAGCTAGCTGGTTGGCTAAGTCAACAGGATCAGTGTAAGTGGTACCATGAAGTATTAATTCTGAATAAACCTAAGCTTTACGATGGAAGTTCCTGACAAAGCTGAAGAAGGCTTTGTGGTTTACCTTTGTCTTGGAGGCTAGTTTCAATTCATAATTGGCTTTGGAGGTTTTCACTAGTGATCTAATTTGCTTGTTGAGGCTGAGGAGGGAGTTTTTCCAATTTGGAATTTGTTCCTTTTTACCCTTGTACAACAGTTTCTTCCTTTTGTTGTAAAGCCTGCTGATAGAGAATGTCCACCAGACAGGTTTGTGTTTCCTTGAGGAGCAGGTTTTAGTTCTGTTGGGTATGGCTGAGTCCACTCAGTTGTACAGGTGCTTGCAAACTGCATTGGAATACTGTTCAGCACAGTTGTCTACATCCTCTGAGGGGGGTGGTAGTGTGAAGCTACTGATACCCTCTGTTAGGAGGTTGTAGTCAGTTTTTGAGAAGTTTTTTAGCCTTGTTAAGGCTGGGGGGGGGTAGAAACTTCGAATGAGACAGACCGACGATCTGATCTTACCAGGGAAGAACATACTATTGGAGTGGTGCAGCCGTCACCTATGCTGGTGAGAACCAAGTCCAGAATGTTATCTTCCTTTGTGCAGGATGAGACGAGTAGGTCTAGTGCATTAGAATACTTAGCCATGTACCTTAACAGCATGCAATATGTCAGAATTTCTGGGATTGATAGTGCACAGCATCAATGCCTGCCAACTATTGGTAAGTCCAAAAGTATGCGTCAAAATCCTCAAGTCTTGCAGAGGAAGCTAGCTCTGTTGTTGTAGAATGATAATGCCCTTACTAGGACCCAGGCAGCTTGGTTTCAATTAGACCAAATAGCTGTAAGAGTTGGTGGGAGAAGGGAAGTATTATGAGACTATGCCCATCCCTCTTCAAAAGAAGCATAGGAATGACATGCTGGTATGAGACAGGATATTCTTGAAGCCTCAGTGAACCCCACAGCCATCAACATTGGCCAAATTAGGTAAATGTGCAGGCTACAAGGGGGTGTCAAAACTTTATGGGGAGGGTTCTGATGAATATTGCAGACATTTACAATGCAGTGCAGTATGGAACAGTACAATACAATGTGTAACAGAAAGTTGACATTGGTTCATAAATATTAGTAATGCAATTGCAGTGCACACAGGTTAACTGTAATAATAAGGTCATATACCATTCCTAAACAATACTGATAGCTGTGCTAACCTGTATTTCATATATTATAAAAGGCTTTGTTATGATAATAACATGTAGTTATATGCAGAAGAAATTAAACAGTTATGCTTAGCATATTACCCAATAATCCATGGGTACTTGTTGTATACTCCTAAGAAAGGTTATATTACATATCAGGAGACATGAGATACTCAGTATATTTCCAGTAGTAACATACACAGGACAAATTAAATATATGCAACATGCATTACGTTTATACAAATGGTTTAGCAACTACAAGTGTATTGAATATTATGGATATATAAAATAACAAGTTCAATTGTTTTTCTTTCTTTTCCCAATTGTAATTTTACTGGATTGTTGTTTCCTGGTAAGTTCTGTGTAGTCAATGAACAGTACATTATGTACTTTCCATGCATGTTTTAATGTGCATGGCTGGGGTATGTTTCTGACACATTTATGATGCTCATGTTTAATATGTGAAGTTGCTCCTAGTGCATTAGTTTAGGGAGTATATAAAGCGCTTACTCTCCTCTGACTTTGCTGAATGTTGTAATTTGGATTATGGGAAGCAATGCTGTAAAAAGGTGTGGTGTTGCATGTGACCAAAAAATCAGGTAGGTACATACAGAATATGACAAAACTCTGAGACCCTGAAATAATAATTTATTGTTTTTGGTACAGAGCGTAAGGAAGTCACCACCAGCATTTTCCATATTACCTAGGAGTCTTTATCATATAGACAGCTGATATAATTACAGCACCATGTATTCCCACCTTAGGGATATACACTTGTAATTATGGTGCTTCTTTCACATACTGTATTGTTATACAGTGCATTCATTACATGTGCAATGCACATCAAAATACCTAGATATGTTCTATTGGAACTTGTTATGCATTTCTTGATTGGTGCTGTGGTACTTGGTATATAAGTAATCCACAAGTACACTGCTATTAGTTAGGGACTTGCATAAGTTGCTTATGTGTATGTGATGTGAGCTTTAAAGTATAACAATAAATCCTCCATTCCCTAGCTGATCTGTATTATCTATCTTATTTTGCATGTGAACTTATAATCAAAAGATTTCAATATACCAAGTACCATAAAGGGTAGTCTTATATTAGCAATAAAAGAAATGATTGCTAGCTAACCTTCTTTTACCTGTATGCAATATTCATTTTAATTGTGGTGACAACTCTGTATGCTTGTATAATGTATGCAAAATATACTACATTGCAAATCTACTACAAATACACAGTATAATAAATTTACATTAACAGATCACACGTAATACATGCATCTCACAAGAACTAATGGGTATTATATAAACTATAGGTGAACACATCTTTTTTGTACTTTTGTATGCAGATATAAGAGGTCCAAGTGGATGCATAAATTGTAACATCTTTACTGTGAACTGCCCATAAAACAACTTGAGTTAAAAAGGCTAAATGGGACTCAAGACAATAAGAATATAATTTTCCTGCACTGATTTGTACATCAGTAATCCGACAGCAACATTAAAGCAGCAAGATTTTTTAACACTAAACACTACCAAATGTAAATACCCCTTAATTATTCAAGCAAAGGTCAACTGCCAAAAGAACATATTATAGTGCAGAAATATTCACTGAATATGCAGTTACTACACATTTTGTTAAACATAATGCATGTTAAACATATGTTATTTTATCTGTGTATGTCAGTGCTGCCAGAACATTGTGCAGTGCATTCACACTGTTATGTAATCATATAAAATTTTCTACATTTATGCAAGAAGTACTCATGGGTGCTCAGATAATATGCAAATATCAAATGTGGATGTTGTTTTCCCAGTTCGCTACTCATATAGCTGCATTTTACAAGTATAACAAAACATTTCATAATAGCATGTGATAACGGATAATATTATCTGCTGATACTGTTCAAGAGTGGCATGTAAGTGTATTCTACAGTATCACAATCCATTGCATTATTAGCATGACTGACTTACTGTTACATATTATTTTACATGGTAGACCGTTCAATATGGTACGAACATGTGTTCATACTGCTTAAACTATTTTTATTTTATTTATTTAACATTTGTTTACTGGGAAATCCTGACTGGGACAGAGTCCATTTTCAGTGGGGCACACAGGGAGAAATGCTCCAGGCACATGTCTTTGGAATGCGGAAGGAAACCGGAGCACTCGGAGAAAACCCACAGGAATACAGGGATATGCAGGCTCCACACAGAAGGCACCCCAACCGAGAATCAAACTGGAAAACCTCTTGCTGTGAGGTGACAAAGCCAATCACTGCACCACTATTGTGTACTAGCAATGGTATGTGTAGCTGGTAATTGAACGTACTGCATCGTACTCTAAATATCTTTGAAATTCTAGACTTACCTGCAAAGTTCTGGTTTTGAAAACTCCACTCAGCTCTCACTCATGTGGTAACTCCTGCTTCATATGCATCTTCTGCAAGACTTTTTTTTCCCCAAATCTGTGGAGGTATCAAGGGTTGAGCTGAATTTGTTAATGCCCCTTAAACCCTACTCTTCCAGATAGTTTATGCTGTAGTCATTAGCTGGCTGCTACAAGAGATTGAGGCTGGGAGCCATCATTGGTGAAGTAACCCTAGGAGTGCCTGTGTCTATGTTTTGGCAACATTCAGAAGGCACTTGAGAGCTATTAGACAATGGCAACTCTTTATGCATCTCCATACTCTCCTACTAAAGTGACTATACCCCTTCACGGTCTGTCCAGGCACCTACTGTAGGTGCTGTTCTCATTTCCACTCTTGTCCAAAGCCCAAGGTACAAGGACTACTCAAATCACTTTGGCATGTTGTCACTATCCCTCCCCTAAAACAGATGTGAGCAGACACAGCCTCATAATTTTTCTCCCTCCAGCTCCTATGGGTACCTGAACAGCATAAATGCAACCTTTAACTTATGTATATTGTACAGTGAACTACTGACATGTCAACATTATAGATGGTTTTAATTTTGGTTTAATAGATGTTTACCACATTGTCATAGCAGCTTTGTATATGTAACCATGGAGCATTTCTTCTGGGCCTCCAATAAAAATGGGTTTAATTCCCAGCTGGACTTCCCTGGTAAAGAAATGTAAATAAATAGTACATAAACAAACCCAGGTCTGTGTCACTGTCAAGCCTTTGTCCACCTAAAGCAATGTAGCTGGCTTGCAATACAAAACTTGCACACTTGGGCACATACTATTGGATCAGCAAGTGTTTGTGAATATTAGC
Source organism: Protopterus annectens (assembly GCF_019279795.1). Classification (NCBI taxonomy): domain Eukaryota; kingdom Metazoa; phylum Chordata; order Ceratodontiformes; family Protopteridae; genus Protopterus; species Protopterus annectens. The sequence continues at coordinate 1,346,104,533 of NC_056725.1, read as the reverse complement.
ACTGTTTATCAGTCTCTGGCAAGGCACACATTTTGCAGAGTATATTATTTTGAAACATTCCATTCTAATGAGGCCTATTAGTGATGTATGGCATTAGAGAGCTAATTGGTGGCCAATATGTCATGCAAGTCTGTAGTACTCTGAGACATGCACATATATGGGGTTATTACCTCTACATTAGTAGATAGTGTAGTTACCTGTAACCAAAGGATGCCTACTTTATCATATTTTAAATCTGTGTTGTATATGTACATGACTACAGTGCTACTACCATGTTTTTTTGTTCAGGAGCCCTTTTGCACTGAAGATACATCCTGCATATTGTGATATACATGTATCTGTGAGGCTTCCTATGGAATCTGTTTAATGTAGATGGCAATATTTCCACTATAATGCTTGTTCTGGGCATCTTTTGTGGTTAATGATTCACATTTTTCCACATATGTGTTTTGTTCACAGTTATATCATGTTTTCAGCACAGGAAACTGCCTACCATCTTCAACTGTTCATTAAGTTTGTCATATACCATTATCATATGCACATAGGTGCATACCTGTGTGATTCTGATGTAAAGAGTATGTTTTCTTTCTCATATAAATAAATAAATAAATAAATGTATGCATGTGTGTGTGTGTGTGTGTGTGTGTGTGTGTGTGTGTGTGTGTGTGTGTGTGTGTGTGTGTGTGTGTGTGTTTATGTGCATGTAAGCCTATAACCATAATGTAAGCACAGCCAACACCCACAATGCATTAGTGTACTGGATAAAAATCTGTCTTGTTGGTATTAGTATTCATGTGCATATCCCAAATAACCACCAAGTGTTACATTGCCCCTTTAGTTACAACAAAAACTTTGGAGTACAATATGTAAGAAGTTTTGGAATTCCCACTTGTCTATGTGTATACTGCCATTATGTAAACAAAACCAACATACACTGCATTATAGTCCCTTGGAAAAAAATCTGCCTCGGTAATATTAGTTTTCCTTTGCATATCACAATTACTATTTTACTATTATTATTACTACTATTTTTAACTTTGCTCCTTTAATTACTTTGAACACTTCAGAGTACTGTAGTACATTTTAAGACTTTTCAGAATCTCACCCAAAGAGATGAACACTACTTCAGTTCATTAACATAAAAGCTATTGCTGCTAAAAACCTTGTTTGTTTTCTTATAAATAACTCACTGTGTGTCTTGTTACTCCCAACAAACTATTGCTACAGCTACAAACATGCGCAAAGTGTGGCAAATTCAAAAAACCCATTACACTGTTTTTACACAAAACATACATTCCTCATGGATAACAGAAACCATTAACCTAACTGAAATGGACACCCGTGGATATGAATGAAATCAGAGCAGCAACAAGAAAAAAACAAGTGCCAGGAATATAAAAATCATGTTTTTTTATTTCATAGCATATAGTTCGGAAAATGTGTGAGACAATTTCTTTGAAAGATGTCCAGACCTGCCAGACTTTATACTCAAGGCTTTTTGGTATTTTGTAGAGTTTACTCAAACACATCTGCATTTTCTTTAGCACTGAAATGTTAACAGATTAGAAATGCATGACTTTAACCATAATTTGTCCTATCAAAGTCATGATTTTCCTACCTACTTGTTAAATAACTGTATTTCTTCATCCATTGTTTAAAACAAAAATATCCTGGAATGAATGCAGATTAACCCCAGAAGTATAACACATAGCAGTGGCTATGTCATAACCAAAGTCATGACTTCACAGTTAGCCTTGTGGATTAGTCATTAGCTTCATTCTGTTCATATCTATCGATTAAGTGCATACCTCATATTTTCATAGAACATAAATGCAATATGCAAATGACACAGTCATCAGCAGCAATTATATCTCAACTGTGCAAAGTTACACACAAAGTCAATATAAGCCGCAAATCACACAGCTGTGGTTGTTAACAGAAAAAAGATTTCTCAACATTGCAAAATCCGCTAATGTGTACTTTCGTTGTGCCTAGACTTGTCTCAAAACAAGCAGCCTGTACATGAATCCCAACAAAAATAAAAGTATGTTGTTTATACCAACCACACTGTCAGTCAATCAGTGCCATTAAGTCAGTCCAGTGATTTACCTTTAATGACAATGCAGTAATCATTAAGTATTTGTCAATCTGCTAGGCAGTAAACTACAATCTGCCAATCATATTTAAAATAATAAAACAGAGACCTGCAAGAGACCCTAACACTGATAACAGGTCTGTCACTACACTATCTCACAATACCCTTGACTAATACCAAAACTTATGGATGGTCAGATAATCTTTACTACACTGTCAAAGCAAAAACTGGAAAAACAAGCATACATGCACAACAAGGTTGCACAATTTGTAACTGATATACCATGTCAAGCTCTTGTATATTCAAACAACTTAACTGGTTCTCATTAAAATTTAGAGTGGAATTATTCCAATTACCAGGGATATATACATTACTTCACACCATTAGTTGGTCACCACTTGTAAATATAACACAAAAGTTAATTCCTAAAAATGTTACAGTTCATGAAAACTGTAAACCTAGCTATAAACTGGTCAAGTAATGTAGATCAGGACGTGTTTTCAACTTTTGCATCTATAAGTTCAAGAATTTATTTTCATCTTCATGTAAGAACAGTCTTTCTCTGAGAAATTTCAAACACTTAAATTAATCTCTTCAAATTGCACTCAAGTTCATGTGCATTACGTAACATCTAGTGTACATCATATGCCTGTCTCAAGATACTATCTAAAAATGTGCCGAGTAAAAACTGTGACCAAATCTGTTTACCCCAAATATGAATATATGTGCATTGCAAGGAAAGGATGCATGTATTCTCAAGTATTCTCAGATCAATGGCAAATCATGACTTCAAAGCACGGGGGAGGGGGCTGCAGGCTGTAACTGAATAGTTGAGACTATCTGGAGTGAGGTGGGGCTATATTATGGCAGTTCATGGCCTGCTTACATTTACCTGTAATCAAATGACAGCTGAAGTCAATTATTTTCATTCACATACTGCCTCAGTATTCATCTACTCTAAGCAATGCATTGCCTACATACACCTCAAATATCTAACTGTGGTCAGCAAGGCCAGTCTTTGGTGAAATACTATGTCAGCAAAGGACTCCACCAGGCTCACCCACTGTCCCAATCCCCTCTACTAGTCTCCTCACACCATCTAGACTATTACTTTCTTTTTTTTTTCATACCTTGCCTTACTCTTCAACTTCTTCCTCCATCATTTCATCATACCGTAAATTGCCAAGACTGCACTGTGTTAACTGCGGAAAAAGCACCTAAATTAATCTGGGGGTTGAGGGGCAATAGCCCCAGAAGCCATGGGGTTCTAGATGCTCTGGGGTGCATTTCACAGCTTTTTTCCAACCTTTAGATTCATTATGGCCTGAACAAAGAGTAAGGAAAACAATTCAGTCCTATGTTATTCATTCAAGTAAAATATAAGCTGTGTCCAAAACGTAATGTTGAAAACAAAGTTGACAAAAAAGTAGTTCCTAATGAAATGGAAAGACAAATGCTTGCAAGGATGCATAAATCATATCTGAAAATGGTGCATGCCACCCTACTGCCTCTGAAAAAGCAGTCACCATTGGTGTACCACTCTGGTGTTAGATTGGGATGTAAGTGAAAAAAACAAATGATCAAAGCCATATATTTCATGTTGCTATTATTCATGCATACATGCATATGCACATGCAGCATGTCTCTTTTCTCCTACCTCAAAAGATAACCACCTTCTGTGTATCACTCTGATGATGGACTGGAATTAAATAAAAATAGTCACAGTAATATAGCTCAACCTGTTGCAGTCAAAACAATATTTATACAACATGCCTATTATTGCCTAACACCAAAAGATAGCTGCCTGTATAAATATCTAATGGTTGATTATGAGGAAATTGAACAAACAATGACCACATTAATGCATTTCAACGTGTTGCTCCCAGACAGTATACTACCCCTAGACAGGCTTTATTGACCTTCTATGCTACTCTCTGTGGTTTGACTGTGAGAAAAGTTAAAGAAATAATGACCACACTGTCCCCCCTATAAGCTATACTAATCTTCTGTGCATACCTCTTAGCAGAACAGGCTTTAGACTAGCTGGAGTCCCAAGTGGAGGTCAAGGACTTGGCTTCCCTACTATGCCTATGGCAAAAATGGCAAAATCCTCCTTATACAGCTGATGACCTGGGGGTGTCTACTGGCTCCCACAAGCTCTGAGGATCTAAATGTTTTGTGATGTACTTTATACCCTGTTTTTGAAAGACTAGTACTTGCTATCTGTTCTTTTTACTGACAGCCAGAGGAGTTATTTATGCTCCGCCAATATTGTGTGTGCCCACAGATAAAATTAATGATATTATTCTTTTCAAACAAGGCTACACATACTGACACTTCCCCTAACAAGCCAGGTCTATCACAAGATGCAAACACACACACACACATACACACACACACACACACACACACACACACACACACACACACACTTACACTGCATAATTACCTGCAGACAATTTGCAGAAACAGCATTTCATATATAGCATGTCTTTTGAGTATTGGAGTAAATCAGATACAGGGAGGACATGCAAACTTCATATATAAGGAATCACAGCCAATAACTCAATTAGAGAGCCAAACACTGTGAGATTGCAATGCTACACACTGTACTACTGAGTTAATGATTTTATTTTATTTTAAATTTGTTTACTGTGGTAGTGCACTGATGTCAGAAGACCAACTGCAAACACAGCCTGATTGAAAAATAAAGTATAATGTATATACATGAATGTGATTTGATCAGCTACTGTTATACTCTTCCTGGCCAGACCACCAAAGGCAGCCACCTTATACAGTGCTGAGGTTAGTGGTAGAAAGTGAAAACATCATCACCAACTTGTTATTCTTGGATAAACAGTAACACCTCCACACACACACACACACACACACACACACACACACACACACACACACACACACACACACACACACACACACACACACACACAAGGATAAGCCATAACAATGATCTTTTCACACTGATTTCAGCAAATACAAAACAACACTGTGTGACATTGCTCTTGCTGTGCCAGATAAGTGACTGTTTAACTGTGACCAAACAACAGCAAACATAAGTCACTTCTCTCTGAGGTGACCTTAGAACCCATCCATTACAACCACTTTGTTGACTGTGCATACCTGAAATAGCTGATTCTGATAATAAAATGCCCATAGTAAAGTATTGCACATTAACAGTAGCCACACTAAAGGATTCCAGCTTGCTTCACACAAATACAGTTTAGTATTGTATGACTGTTTAGGCTGAAAAAAAGGACAGCAGAATCAGTCATTTTCATCCACAGACAGCCTTTGAACTCAGCAACTATAGTCACCTTTTGACCGAGTATACCTAAGTAATATATTTACTTTGTTTCAAACAAAAAGTAGTCACAGTAAAGTATTTCAACTGGCTTCAGACTTATATACATTAGTTCCACAACAACAAAATGATGATTGTTTAACTGGAATAAATGACAACAGTGTCAGTCATTTTCATTTACAGACAGTAGCCATAACTAGAATAACAGAATAAAATGAGCAAAGGATAGCAGGGTCTGTCATTTGTATCCAATGGCAACCCCATGCCCAGTAATTATAGTCACCTTGTTGACTGTGAATACCTTAGATGACTAATTATAATAAAATTTTAATATGTCTACAGTTACCCCCCCCCACACACACACACACACACACACACACACAAACAGTATTAACTTCAAAAAATACTTGCCATCATTCAGGTTGACTGGAAGTGAAGATCACATAATTATTTTTAAAAACTATTTAATAAAAAAAATTCACTCACACTCGTAGTCCTGACTAAAAGTCGGTCAGTGTTATTTTAGTTTTGTTTCAGGCTGCCTCAAACAAAAGTCACCCGATGGAACTGCAGCCAGTAAAAAAGGCTTGTAAGCAGTGTCTACTGGAATGTTGTTTATATGCTCCAAAAACAGCAGGAGGGCCTGTAATAAGGGGTAAATGCCTAATTCTCTATGGGCATCTGCATATACTCTAGGCTGTTTTAAAAACAGCATGGACAAGTCAGCTTGTTTTCTTAATAGAAATTGGAACTCTTTTGAGTTCTGAGTTCTAAAATAGGACAGTTGATTATTCTGAAGAAAAAATAAAAACAAATGAAGATTACTTTTACTTTGGGAAGGCTGTAGCCCAGCAGTCCTTTACAATGAGCTGCCCCTGTCTCATATCACTTGGTGCACACTGTAGATGCAATATTTAGTACAATGAGAAAACATGTTCATTGTACATTAAGTTGCTATTCATAGTCAGTGCATTTATGTGCAAATCTAAATAAGTAATGAAGCGTTTCTCACAGGGTCCCAACCTAAACATAGGTCTGCACCTAAATGGACTATCCTGCAAAAAAAAAAAACTTAAATAATCTGCAGAAAATACTCAGCTGTTGTTACTGACTTATTAGAGAATCATTCTGCTGGGGAAAAACCATGCACTGAACACATAAAACATCATACATGGAGGTACTCACCAGAAACCTACCTAAACACCAGAGAACTTCCAAACACAAACATGCTACACCTAATACAGCACTCAATACACATAAAAACACAAGCACCAGGGTCTCACCGAATAAGCCCCTAAGGCAAAGCACATCTAAACAAAATTTTTAGTCACAGGTGACTCTATTGTGACACACACAGATGTCCCACTCACCAGGCTGGACAAAGAGAAGGTTATGGTAAGCTGTCTATTGGCTGCTAGGATCCATCAGATCACACATGCACTCAAGTCTCTTAACAAGTACCATTATGACTCCACCATAGTTCATGTTGATGGGAATGACTTGAGATGTACCTCACTAGAATACATGGAGAGATATGATTGAGCTCTACGAATATGTGCCCCAGGCAAGTATGTTATATCCCTAACCTTCAGCAGCATTCTACCCTCACTTAGGATGATAACACAATATAAACAAAAAATGATTGACTTCAGCAATTGGCTTAGTTTCTGGTATCATTCTAAGGGGATCCAAATCTTGTCAACCTGGGATGACATGGTTGATAGACCACGCTGCTTTGCCACAGATGGTCTTCACCTGTCAATTCTAGGCTTTTGGTTACTGGCTAAGGTACTTGCCTCCCCATAGCACCTTTTTTTTTTTTTTTTAGGCAAGGTCTCAAGAACAAAATTTCCGACATGAAAATATCACTCACAAGTAAATTAAAGTTTATGCTGCTAAGCGCTAGGAGTTTAAATCAGAAACTGCACTGTCTGGAAGCACTCCTATCCCTGGAGGATGTTGACATCTGCGCAGTCACAGAAACTTGGCTGAGGGCTGCAGACAGTATCCCGGCCTTGCAAGGCTACAATGCTTTCCACAGCTTCAGTCAGCAAAATGAATGTGTGAGAACCAAAGGAGGAGTTGTATCTATCTTCATCAAAGATTAATGTGCCACTAGTCTGGTTAGATAGGAATCCTCCATGAAGTTACTCCAAGTTCAACAAAATGTGGGTAAGACCCCCCTTCACGTCATTGGTAGCTATAGGCTCCCTGCATTGACACAAGATACCCACACTGCTTATTTGGACCTACTTGAGCCAATCAAACTACAACCAAACACTCTAGTCATGGGCGATTTTAACTATCCCTCCATTGACTGGGAAACTTACACGAGTACCAACATGCTTACACAAAGGTTCCTGGACTTTGTTAACACTAATGCCCTGGAAAAAATTTTATGCAACACAACAAGGAGCTCAAATATTCTCGACCTGGTCCTCACCAACATGGGTGACCATTGCACCACCACAAGTATATGACCCTCACTGGTTATATCTTACAAAAAATCAGTCGCATTTAAAGTAGCTATAACATCTGAACCCCTCTTACATGGAATCAGGCTAAAAAAAATTCACCAAACCTAATTATACCCTCCTAGGGGATGGTATAAATAATTTCCAAGCTCTTGTTCCCACAGATGGCACTGACAACTATACTAAGGTATACACAAATGCCCTGTACAAACACTTACACAAATGTATTGACACAGCTGTACCTGACAGGATCAAAACAAGATCTTCCATTTAAAACAAGCTGCCCTGGTGAACATCTACCATTAATAAGTTATACAACAAGAGGAAGAAGTTGCTGTCTAAGAATAAAACAGAGAAGTCCCAGCACTGGAAGAACACCCTCCTCTCTGCCTGAACAAACAAATAAGACAACTTGTAAAATCATCTAAAGGTAACTTCGAAAAAAATTTAGCAGCCACTGCTAAAGATAACCTTAAGGCATTCTTCAGCTATATCCCAGCTCTCCAAAATATTGTACAACTCTACTCCATTAATAGAACCCTGAGATCATCTAACAAATTCCTATTAAAAGTCACTAAATCAAACAATACTTTTGGAGACTCTCTATACTCTAGTCAAATATCCAAAATATGGAATACCATCCCTCAACAAATTATAAATACCACAAACCCATCCAAGTTTAACATCTCCTCAAAGAACACCTAGCCAAAAACTGGCTCTGCCCATTTATAGCACCTGGCTGATCAGACCATAACCTCTATTCTTCACATCACTCTTGCAACCTTTTCTCTCTTACACTTTACATCTCAATTCCTACCTCACTCTTTCACCTAACCATGGTACACTTCTTCATATGCATATTATTTCCATGTACAACTAATAGTTGACAACTCTATTATAGTAATTCTGACAAAATTTGCATTACTCATGACATTGTACTTTGGCTATAGTTATATACATGGGCCCTTAATACCTACTCTGATGGTTTTATTATTATTGTTCTGCACTAACTAGATCAATGTTATGATGATATTCAGTTTGTTATGCTTCTTTTATAGAATGTAATTATTGTCACTTGCTTTATTGCACTTGGAGCTTTTTTTGCCTTGACCGCTGCTGAAAATGGACTTCTACTCGAGTCGGACTTCCCCAGTAAACAAATGTTAAATAAATAAAAGGTAGCACCCAGACGTGTGCTAAACTAGCTCTAAATGACATCACATACACTGATCCTTAGAAAATAGCTAACCTATTAGCCAGCAAGTCTAGTGTAAATTTCACCCCCCCATCCTCTCCAAACATTCCACAAAGCATTCCCTCTCCATCTCCCCTACCTTGCATCTCCACTGAGCAAGTCAATAATGCTCTCTCCAAGGCCAAAAACACAGCCTCTATGGGACTGGATGGCATCCCAGGTTGCATTTTAAATGTTCTAAAAGATGAGTTAACAACTCCATTAGTTACTCTCTTCAACCACAGCCTGAGTACTAATTTTGTCCCTGCTGAATGGAAAACAACTGTCATCCCCCTTCATTAAGGGGCTACAGCAACAGACCCTGGGAACTGCAGACCCATAAGTTTAACCAGCCTTATCTATAAGGCCATGGAACAAATTATCATGGACCTTATAATTAAGGATATAGGTGATCTCCAAACCAATGATCCAACACAGTTTGGTTTTGTCAAAAGGAGGTCATGCCTGTTAAACCTGGTGGACTTCTTCTAAAATATCACCAGAGCCATAGATGAAAACAAATCTGTACATACAGCCTATCTTGACTCAGCCAAGGCCTTTGACACAATCCTATATTCGGGCATTATTGATAAACTCAACCAGTTGAATATCAAACCTTATGTCATCAGGTGGGTTGTTAACTGGCTCAGCAACAGATCACACTCAGTCAAAGTTGGGGACTTTATCTCAACCAGCAGACCTATCCCTTGTGGGTTTCCACAGGGGTCAGTGTTGGGCCCTTTATTATTTGGAATATACTTTTCAGAAGTTCAGGCCAAAACAGAGGGGCTGTGGCTGACTAAGTTTGCTGATGACTGCAAATTAGGTGCAATCATTGAATCCCCAAACTATGTCAATATACTTCAAGAGGGACTTACACAAACCAGTGACTGGTGCCAAAGCCATGGACTCAAGCTCAATGCAAAAAATTGCATTATCATCCCCTTCGGTAAAAACAACATCCCTGCAGACTATCATAAAAATAATAATACCCTAAGTAACAACTCAGTAATGAGAAACGTGGGAAGGCAAGCTGACTGTAGCCTAACGTTTGACCACCATGTGTCTACTGTGGTAAGGAAGGCATTCTATGTTGCGCACCTCATTAGCAAAGGCATTGCCTCAAGAGTGAAAGAGGTCATAAAACCCCTGTACTTGACCCTCATCAGGCCAATAATTGAGCACAATGCTCACTTTGGTATGCACTTTACTAGGCATCTGCAGCAACTTAAGAGACCTCAGAGATTTCTAATCAAGAAAATTCAGGGTCTCCAGCACATGTCATACATTAACAGACTGAAGTCACTGTCACTGTACTCAGTATCATACAGACTACTTAGAGGAGACTTGTGCCTGGCCTATATAGCAATCTTGGATCCAAAGCCAATGGAAATGCGGCACATCTGCAAGTCAAATGGGACAAGGGTCACCCACTCCAGGGACCTTAACCTGGCCTGTGATATAAATAGAGCCTGCTGGAGAGACAGATATATCTCTCAGAGGTTGCCACTCCTCTGGAATAGGCTACTAATTCATATTAAAGTCAGACCTACTCAATTTGGTGAATTTCCTTTAGAAGGTCACCAAAGCAAAAGATGAGGGGAAAATGGTTCATACTGCCTGCTTTGATCATGCCAATGCATTTGACACAATACCTCAATCATACATCGTTGACAAACTCAAGAGGTTAGGTCCAAACCATTATGTCACCCAATGGATAGTTAGCTGGCTCGCAGACAGGACCCAGAAAGTTAGAATTGGGGAGTCCACCTCTACAAAGAAGCCAGTCACAAGCGGAGTCCCTCAGGGATCGGTCCCAGGACTGCTCCTTTTGTCATTTACTTCTATGAAGTCAAGGCCAATGTCAATGGCCTCTGGCTGACTAAATTTGCAGATGATTGCAAATTAGGAGCTGTCATTTAATCCCCTACTGACACAAATGTTCTCCAGGAAGGACTGACACAGATAAATAACTGGTGTCAGAGCCATGGACTAAAACTAAATGCCAAGAATGCATAACAGTATCTTTTGGGAAGTCATCCACCCCTGGTAAAGTATCATACTGACAAACACCCCTAAGAGTTGACCTAGTAGTTAGGGACTTGGGGACACACAGACAGTAATTTAGCCTTTGACCATCATGTGTTTACAGTAGTGAGGAAATCATTCTATGTTGTGCAACTTATAAACAACGGTATGACACCTAGGTCCAAGGAAGTCATTGTTCCACTGCATTCAGCATTCAACAGACCTATCATTAAGTAGAATGCCTCCTTTGGCATATCCACCAACTAGAACATGCACAGAGGTTCCTCACTAAAAGAATACAAGGCGTAAGTAACATCTTATGCATATCTCCTCAAGCCCCTATCCCTGTATTCTGCCTCCTACAGGCTGTTGAGGGGAGATATATGCCAGGCATACAAGGCACTGTCAGACCCACACACACACATATACATATATATATATATATATATATATATATATATATATATATATATATATATACACACACACACACACACATATATATATATATATATATATATATATATATATATATATATATACACACACACACACATATATATATATATATATATATATATATATATATATATATATATACATATATATATATATATATATATAAATTGATAGCTTTTACAAGTAATTCTACTTTAATTCTACTTATGGAAACAGAAACCCAGAATAATGCAGAAACACAATATTCCCATAACTGCTAATTAAAATACTAGACTAAGGTCCCAGAACAAACTAAAAAATGCAAACAGATGGAACACAGCAGAAGTATAAAGCAGTATTACCACACAGGTCACTATACAATAAGTGCACCTCAAATACTTAAGAGGAATTGAAATAATTAAAACAATTTAATTCTCTCTCCTTTTTTTATGAAGAGCTAGTTATTCACAGTTTCAAACATCTCCAAGTCTTGTGTAAGATTGGGATAAAAATTTCTTCTCATTACCTTTTAAATGTGTTCACACTTGACCTTACCAGGTCAATACTTGTCAATAGTTTTACTTTACCTTATCCTGACACAGCAGTACAAGTCATAAAATTACAATCCAGATATGAAAGCCTGCAACAGACTAAACTGAACTAAATTCTGCAGGTCTCTAGTTTTGCAGGCAGAAAATTTGCCTCTTGCAGTCCAATCTCAATACTCCATCACATTTCTGAGTCTGATCTACCCTTGAAGAAGGGCATCTCTTCCTTCTTCCTGAGGTACAGCAACCTTCAAACTAGTCTACTACAGTTTTAGTGGGGGTACTGTGTCCATACAGCTGACATGTGCAGTGGTGTTCATGTTTACTGGCTGGGAATGGCATTCATTAGACAACAGTCTGTGGACAGAAGCACTTTAGCTCCAGTCTCCATGTATTTATTAATGTTTTATGTGAATGTAGACGTATAGTAAAAACATATCAAATGACAAGGAATTTTTCACCAGTGCAGGTGCCAGTCACAAGAAGGTGGGAAAAGGCACTGCAGGCAGCAAACAAGAAATATTCATCTGATCAAAATGGCCTACAAGGTAATTATGTGAGTGAAGACAAAAAGAAACTAAAATGCTTGTGCAGAGCAAAAATGACTCTCAGAAACATTATTTTAGAAAACAACTCATGCAGTGAGATTCTGTTGACGTAAGTAGCTAATTTTAAAGTATACGCAAAATAATTTTTGAATCACATAAACCATTACATTTTCCAAGGTAGTAATAATGGTATTGTAACTAAAGAAAGTATGGCTAAATATTTGCAAATTAATTGTATTGGTACTTCACACAGTTGTGAATTTCATGATACTATGTACCAAACTAGGTTAAAAAGGATCTCGCTCTTTTAAAGTTATTCTGGACATTGAGTCAAAATATCAGCTGCACATAACTCATGTCTTAGAAAAGATACATAGGCCTTTAATGACTCTCTACTTAGAATAATTGTGCATTCATTAACAGACTTAAACAAATAAAGAGTACTTATGTCACTCCCAGACTTAACTGTGTTTGAAACTCTTGAACTTCTGCAAAAAATCTTGAACAATAGGACAAAGTATTATTGTTTACTGGTCCCATCGGACTTGAATGACCTTAGAAGAATTCCACTTAAAATTTAACTAGCATGCCAAAAGATAACAAATCTTTGTACTTCGTTGGACAGATGCCAGATGATGCAAAATATTTTTATTTGGTTTGTTTTCAGTGAAATATTCACATCTAAAAAGTTTACGAGTTCTCGAAAGCTGCACTTTTTAACAACTAGCTAAGACTTCACTGCAATGATAGCAATATTTCAGTTGTTATAATCAGGGAAGATTTTGTCTGCGATCTTGTCAGTTTCATTAAAGTAAGATACCATCTCACCAGAGAAAAGAAGCCTCAATAGAAGGTTAACATAGAATACTCCTAATAGTTCTGGGAAAACATACTACACTCATGTCTGTAGTTTGTGTCATCTGATATGTTTTTACTATATTTCTTGTATGACTGTAGCCTGTCAGGGGATATATTTGTTCTGAATATTCCCTAGTCTGTATTATATTCCTCTGGAAGAACTGGTTTACTTTTTGTAATATAAAATGTCAGAACTGTTGCTATACTAGCCCCCTTATTAAGGTTCTAGAAAAATATAAGCAAATCACAGATCACATAATTAAAAGCAACCTTCTCTCCCCTGCTCGGCATGCTTCTACCCAAGATACAGCAATGGAATATTTATTTATTTATTTACTTACATTTGCTGACCGGGAAAGTCTGATTAGGCAGGAAAGACATTTTTCAGAAGCGGTCCAGGGAGAAAAGCTCCACAGAGTTAAAAAAATAAGCAAAATAACTCACAGTAACAAACTATGTGAACTTTATGGTGTGAGGTAGCAACAGATGGGTTTCAATGTATAAGTCACAAATTTATAGCGCTAGATGAGAAGCATGTAAGGAGAAATCACAGAAATAGAGGAGCAGATCTTGAGGAGGGTAGTCTATCCTGTTGATTCTTTTGTGAAGTATGACTTTAGCAATGCTTTTTTTCTGTTTATTATTTTATTTAATTGTTTATTTTCCTTTTGTTTACCAGGTTTGTCCACTGGGTTTAGTAAAAAAACATTTTTAGTGGAGGTCCAGGGAGAAAAGCTCCAACATTTTACACACAATTTTAAAAGGCAGTAATATACATGAATACACATTAACAATTACACATACATTTTCTAATTAGATTGCATTCATATGGAATAAAGGCAATTATTATAGTATAAAAGTTATGCAATCAGCAGATGTTGAACATTGCACATTTGAATAGGTGGATTAGTGAGTTTGTCAAATAGATAACAGATTGTATGATTAGTGCTTAGAAATTCAAAGAAATAGAGGTGAAGGAAGAAACTAAGCAGGGCAGAAAGTATTAATATTGTAGTCAAGAGGTGGGGTGTAAGCAGGTTTATAGATAATTATATATGTTTATGGCTTTCATAAGGTTTATATTGGAAGTATAAAGGTGGTGGGAACAGTATCACAAAACTATGTATATGACTGAGAGATGCTAGTAAAACTCTTCAGGTATTGTTGAAGACTGGTTACGGGGCCGAAACAGTATGGCAAACTGAAGGTAACTGTGACATTTATCCAGAAGATACACAGGACCAGATAAATTGATTTGACATGCGAAGGTTTAGTTGTGTTTTAAATGAGTTTAAATTTTGAATGGGTTTCACTGATAGTGAGATGTAGTTCCATAGTTTAGCTACACTAGTTGAACACAGAGAGTGACCTGCAGTATTACATGATCTGGTCACAGTCATTTGTGATTTTTCTCTAGAGCATAAAATATTATTGGGTCAATACTGTTGTTTTACGTTTGTTATAGGCTGGGCAATTTTCTGGTTAACAGAGAAGTCTGTGCATTGTAGTTAGCTAAGAAAGAGCTAGGTAATGTGGTAGTTCTAACACGTTCCCTGAGAGGTGGGCAGTAGTGTGTTCTATTTTTACAGTTTACTGTAAATTTGGCTGTTCAATATGGCATTGCCCAAGTTTGGACAGTTGTGCGACTTGATGTTTAGTGAAGACTGGTGCAGCTTACACGAGAGATGGCAGTAAGAAAGTAGAGGCTATATGTCTTCTGGCTATGTCAATGAAATAGGTTTTTACTTTGTATAATGTACCTAGTTTTTATAATTTTTTTTAAACAAGAGCGATACATAATGGTTGAATTTCAACAGGTCATCTCTGATGATACCCATGAATTTTGTGTAGTTTACTTGTTTTATCATGGTATTGTTGGCAGAGATGATAGTAAATAGTGTTGTTTTGGTACATGGATTGTGATGTAAAGAGCATTAAATTATTACTTTTTTAGGGTTAGCAGTATTTATCAACTATTTAGCTATGTTTCAATTGATAAGAAGGATTGTTGTTTCAGGACTTGGAGTTTAGAGAAATATTTGGCAATGCAGAATAGGGTTGAGTCATCAACATATTGAACTAGGTAGCATTTTTTGTAGCAGTGTAGAGATCATTGATGACTATTTTGAAAAGCATGAGGCCTGGTATACATCGTTGCAGGACACAATAGTGACTGGCAAGAATAAAAATTTTTCCATTTTTTTTGCACTGCTCTGACTCTGAGGTTAACTATGCCACCACAGTGGAAGAGATACAGTTTCTGTTAGTAAACAGTATAAAAAGCTTTTGATAAATCTTGTAAAATGGTGGAAATTGCTGTGATGAGGATGGATGCTGTATTGGGGTGAAGACAGAAGCTGGTTTTCTATTAGATAGTTGAGATGGCTGGGTGAAGACAGAAGCTGGTTTTCTATTAGATAGTTGAGATGTTGCGTATGAATACATATTTCTAACATTTTTGATAGGGGAGATAAAATGGCAATAGGCCTATAGTTTGAACGATCTGCATTGATTCTACCCTCATGCAGTAGAATAATGAATGATTTTTTTTTTCAATAGTGAGGGACTTTTATTTTCTGATATGGATTAATTTATAAGAATTGAAACAGGACATGCAATACTCTCAGCTGCTATTTTACAACATTCATCAGGTAGATTGTCAGGGGTAGATATAATAAGCTTTAATTTTGAGGTAGTTTTGATGGTATCTGTGAGAACTGGCTGAAAGAAGAAATGCTGAAGGAGGTTATTTGACTGAATAGAGACATCAAGAGCTTGATTTGTCACCTGGTTGATTATGTATATGTCTAACTGGTTGAGAAATAGGTTTTCATACTTGTCCATACCTTTAGGTACTGAAGATAGCCATGGAGCACGGCTGACTTTGACTCTTCATTCCAAGGGGGGATAGTATGCACACTTAGGACAATTTTATTGAACTCAGAGACAGCATCATCTATGTGGTGAGCCTTTAGTGACTTTAAAGATATTACATTTATAGATTCTATTGGATTGCCTAAAGTTATCTTTGTTAAATTTTCAAAGGTGGGATGGTAGCTGCTTAAACAGTTAGATAAGACTCTAGCTTATAATATATTTTTACATTTGTTTGATGTTGAATTTTGAGAAGGAAAAAGCTGGGAGGGGTAGTAGGGGAGTTGGGATCAGTGGGGAGGTCCAGTTAGTGTTATCATCTTGGAAAATGAGTGTTTCAGCTGATATGTTGTCTGAGGGCCAGGACAATATGTCTTTAATTATGCGTATATTAGAGCATTTGCTGGTGAGAATATAAAGAGCAGATATGCATATTGTTTTACTTTGATTAGTATGTAATACCCTAGGAATTCAGCATTACAGAACTTTGATACATGTTTGTGATAAGGACTTATTTGTAAGTTATTAGACTATAAGATAACCACACCTCCTGCTCTTCTAGAGAGATGGTAAAAGCAAAATATACTCTATCCAGTGGGTAGTATTTCCTTATTGGAGATGGCAGGTTTTCAGCAAAGTTTCTGTTAGTATTGGCATGTCTTGGGTGTGTTAAAAGAGTGTGCACCAAGAAGATGTCATTACAAATGCTATGGATGTTGTATTGTTTAAGTGTATGAATTCAGAACTGGCCAGTATTCAGTATAACAGTTTTATTCTGACAACATAAATGACATTATCTGCCTTGGGCAAAACCTCCTTTGGAAAGAAAAAAGGCAGGGAGCAACAGTAAGTATTAATGAGAAAGGTCAGAACTGGCTATTGCAGGGGATTAAATGTTTTCAGTTATTTCAGTTTCAGTTTGACACCTTAATGATCTTTCTCCTGCTCTGAGGATAACTCCTTTAGCCAGATGAAAAGGCAAGAAGCAAATCAGAAAATTCAGAAATGGCCAGTGCAATGAGGCTAAAAGTTTTCACTACTTCAGTTTCAATCTGAAACCTTAAATGATCTTGTTCATGCTTGAGGGAAGAACTTATTTACCTTCCAAATGGTGGTTAATCAACAAACAAGGGAAACTTATTTAGCATCATTTTTTCTAGAACTCTCCAAAGTCTTTGATGCCATATCACAACTACTTCTATAAATTTTAGTCACATTAGTACAAACAAAAATACCATATACTGGATAAGTAGTTACAAGACAGATCACCATCTATTAGATGGCAAAACACATGCTAATCGTTTAAGCCTGTATCAGTTAAGTGTTTCACAAGGATCAATTCTAGGTCAATTTCTATTTAATATATTCATTAATCATATGTATGAAAGTGTATGCAACTCCACATTAGTACAAAATGCAGATGAATCCATCATCATCATCTGCATAGCTAGAATAAACACTCATTTTAAAAACATATTTCTCCAGTTTCATTACATTGAGAAATATTCAAAAGATCCCCACTAATACTGAATATTCAAAAAACAAAACACTAAATTCATATTATATACTCCAACCTCCTAAAAACACAACACTGATAACTTACACATCTGGTCAATAAGAAATGACACTATAGAACAAGCATTCAAAGCCAAACTGTAGGTGTCATTAACCAACAGCTAAAGTTTGATCTGCACGCAAAGAACACCATATTTAAAACAAATAAAACACTGAGTATGCTACATAAAGCAAAATTGCCCCTGGGATTCATTAACGCCTAAACTAAGTGTACACCATTCTGAGTGAACAGACAACACAAGCTAACTTATACCTTCTACTGATTTTCTTACAGCCTTAAATACTGGGGGGATTCATAGAGTTGATCACAATGCATGGACTAAATGTACACTTAGTATAACTTTTCTGAGTGACTAGAGAACATAAACATTGTGGTAGGGATGCTCTTGAACATAGCTCGTGTATACTTGGTGCACACCTACCCAAAAATGCTCATCACACAACAGTCAGTGCATTTTTGCTTCCTACCCTCCTTTACGCTTCACCACGTCTAATCAACTTAAAAAAATAAATCAATAAAGCAAATCAGCTATAAATTTGCCATATTTGCAGCCAGTTTTCCAAACAGAACTCCATATTGTCTAGCTCTGAATGAACTGCACTGGCTTCACCTACAAAATTATCTTTTATTCACACAACTCAAGATTATTTATAATATCATAAATAAGCTGTAAAAATACCATATTATATAAGAACTTGTTCAAACTCACAGTTCCCAATGACCTTTAATATTTTAACAAAAACAGCTATTTTCAACAACTAAATGCCACAATCATAATGGTCACTCACTATTCTCAGTGTATGTAAGTAAACACTGCAACTCTACACAACTAGAAATTGCAAATGAGGAAAACATTAAAATTTTCACCCATGAAATGAAGAATTAGTTAATGAACAGCAACAACTGCCCATGTATACAGCACTGAATCACAGACTCCAAGATTTCTTAACCTCTCTATTGTATATAACCGACAATAAAGATGTACAAGCAATCTTCGTAAAGATAGAGTTGAAAGAATGTACTTCTCCCCCTACATTTTTCTCATTGGCCCCCATCATCGCAATTCTTTCTCATCCTGCCATAAAGTAATATGCTGTCTTACTTAATGTGTATTAACATCTAAGTCTCAGACCAAATGAAAATGTATATAGATACATATATTTACACTCTTTCGATTCTAATTCCAACTACAACATGTTAATTTCATCACGGAATTTTACTCAAAGCTGTGTACTGTATAACTGCATATTGTATATACTTTGTAATGCTTAGTTGCTACATTTTATTTTATAAAAAAGTCCGCTATTCTTCTGTTTCATTTTATTATACTAGTCTCTAGCATAGCAAGTATTGTACTTTTTATTCTCATTGGTGGAGCTTTTCTCCCCTGGCTGCCACTGAAAAGGGGCCTTGCATTTGGCTCAGTCAGTATTTCAAGTTAACAAGGAATGCAATTAATTAATTACATAATTAATTGTACCAAAAGCCAAATATGGAATACTTCAATAAAATGCATTTTGACTAAAAAGCAGATTCATTTTGAGCAATGTGGAAAATGCAACTGTGGCCATCAGAGTACATAATTCAAACATTGCACACCGTTGCATACCACAAGCCCCCAATTAAAAGTACTAGTAAATGCTGTGGCTTTCTTAAACTCTTGGCAGGAACTCTGGGCATGGAGACATTAACCATTCCAGTGGGGGGATTTCAATTACTGAAACATAAAATGGGAAACACTGTCTGTTAATATTCACCCTACATCTGAGTTTACTGATATTCTATAGCTTACTATTTCCATTCAGGAAGAATAAATGCTCTAGATCTTATTTTGTGTATCACTACCAATTTTATCAAGCTCCTATGTAATTTTGAGGATTTAGTTATATTTTTCTTAATTCTACCTGTCATTACACTAAAGTCACAATTAAATATAAACAAAATAAAGCCATTTCTCACAATATAGATCTGCTCTATTTTCAAGTATCCACTGGGATTTTGTATTCTGTTTATCACATACTAAATAGCATTGGTGAATTTTAAAGTCATTGTGCAAAAATTCGCCAAGCCAGTATACTAGGAATAAAACAGCTACTTAAGCTCCTATAGATTTAAGTCTCTGGCAGAACAGCAGCTGAAATGCTTTGCTAAAAAAATGTTACATAGAACATGGACATTTTTCATCTATAAGAACTAAAACAAGGTTAAAAGAGGCATGCAAAGTTTTAGAAAGGGCATTTGTGGAGTCAGTAACTAAATTTGAACAAAATCTTTCCGACAGACAGAATAAAAACAATTTGTTGTACCTGTCTATTAGCAGTCAGGCCAAAACTATTCCTGTTAGCTGTTACGGATCATTAAAATTTAGTAATGGCTGGAGCAATGATTTAAACAATATGGCTGATGATTTGAATGCTCATCTCACATAGCTCCGGACTAGCAGTGGAACACTTTCCTCATTTCCTGACTTTTCCAACTTTACTGAACAGTAACAGCTACTGGTGTGGCAAAAAATGTCTTTAATAAGTTGAAAGCTACATGTAATAAGGGTCCAGACCTGATACCTGGAAAACTAGTCTGACAGAGCTGAGAATTTTCTAACAATTATCAAAGAGGATTAAGGCTCAGAGCTGTTAACAAGTTACTTCCTGTATTTCTTCCTACCTCCATTTGCCTCCCGTGTACCACTGAGAAAGTCACTTAACCAGTCAGTGCTTCCTGGTCAATCTTGAAAAGGGACATTTTTGTCCAGTGGGCTTACTAGGGAAACAAAACAAATAAAGAGAGAAAAAAAATACTACTGCATACATTGAAAGATTCACTACTATTTCCTCTTTACAGACCAATTAATTTATTACTTCAACAGGGTATAGTCTCTGAGAACTGGAATACATTTTTGTTGCTCCAGTTTTCAAAGCTGGTTCTTCTGATCTACAAAAAAATGTAACAAGACCTCTCTACTGTCTGAATCCTAAAAATAAACTTACCTTCTGGATCTGGTGCAACATGGTTACTTTCATAACTGATCTACTCTTACCAGGATGGAACATCTTTATATGCCTGCAGGCAAACTCTTGACATGCGACCCTCAGTTTCTGCAGCACATCTAGCCAGAGCTTAATGACTCCATTCCCTGCACTAGAACTACTGACAGGTTAATTTGAAGTAAAGTAAATCCATACCTGGTTAGACAGACACCAAACTGGTTACTAGGAAGGAAGAAAAGAGTTGAGTTGTTATGGCACACCTCTACCTGGGAAAAATTGTCCACAGGTACTTCAGGGATACCGTACTGGGGCCAGCTGCAATTTTTTCTTGTTTTATTCCTTCTTGAGAAATGTCATTGTTGATCAACAAAATCTATTTATATATAATTATATTTATTTATATATATATATATATATATATATATATATATATATATATATGCGCGTGTGTGTGTATACGTATATATATATATATATATATATATATATACATATATATTTATAAACTTATCTGTCTATAGAGAAACATGTAATTATTTGTCCATACAAGTAGATATAGATATAACAATATATACAAGACCACAAACAAGAATGTGACGAAGAAGCAAAAAGGAAAATAAAAGCTCAAGTGTCACTACATAGTAATATGAGGCTGATTAAAAGGCTAGGAGTTAGGGCTGCCTACAAGAAGTGGGGAAAAAGGGATTGGAAATGTGGAGGAGGCGCGGTACATGCAGGCTAGCAAAGTGGCATCAAAGACAGTAAGAACAACAAAGGCTAAAACTGAAAGGGAATTAGCAATAGGGATCAATAAGGGAAAGGGGCTTTTTAGGTAAATAGACGAAAGAACAAATGGAGGAACAAAATGGGCTAGACTGAACAAAGATGGGAGGGGAGATCACAAAAGACTGGGAAAAAGACAAGGTATTGATTAATACTTTACTTCATTCTTCAAAAAAGGAAAACAAGGGGAGAGTGTCATGGTGGCAAAGAGGCAGGCCAGAATGGGAAGAACAGTGGATAATTATAGTTACCAGGATAGAGAAGGAGGAAGTTCTGAGAGAAATGGCTGTCCTTGGGAAGTCTAAGGCACAAAGACCAAATGGTCTACCTTCAAAAGTCCTTAGAAATCTGACCACTGTGTTGGAATATGCCTTTATGTACAGCTTCAGCTGATCACTGGATAGTGCAGAAGTGTCAGAGGGCCGTAAAATAGCAAATGTGGTCCCAATTTACAAAGGGGGGAGGGTTGGGTGCATAAAATCTGGGAAATTACAAGCCTATTTATTAATGACCAGATTACAGGTAAACTTGATATGGAAGTGCCAGCAGATATAGTCAAACTGGTCTTCAGCAAGGATTTAACATGGTGCACAGATATGCACTTTATGCATATACAAATGGCTATATTTTGGGGGAGAGTAAAATGCTGTTTATATTTGTCTGACAGCAGATATGTTATAATCAATTTTATTTTCTTCAGTTTTGTCCCAGGCTGACATTAGCGGGGAACACAGATGGTGGCTGTCTTTTGGAGGTATCAAAAGTGGATGAATGCTGTATATAAATATAACAGAAAGCTTGAAAAATAAAATGAAGGCACACATGCCCACAATCAATTCCAATTTAACATCAGACGGGGATACACAGAGACTGACTTATACTGAGGTGGAGGATGGGGGGGGGGGGCATGTACTATTCATGGATATGACATATGTATCTTCACAAACTTCTGTATTCTCTGTTTATTGTGAACTGGTGTTGGTTGGCTTTGAGCATAAAAACCTGGATACAACTTATAAAAATAAAACACTGAATTTATTTTCTATATGTACAGTTTTTGCTCAGGCCATCATTTGATCAAAAGGTTGGGGGGGGGCTCTGAAATGCACCTCACAGCATTGTAATCTGAAGGCTCCTCGGTGACTAGCAGCCTCCTGACCCAAGCTTAATTTAGTTATTACACTGTAGTCTTGGTCAGTTAGGGTGTGTTGAAAAGGTTCAGGGAAAATCAAATCTTAAGCGCAAGACTGAATTTCTTTCCTTACTCATGGTTTTCATTCAGGGCATTGCTGGATGAGAAGACATTTAAAAAACCCTCTAAAATGCATCTCAGAGCATCTAGAAATGTCATGGCTCCTGAGGGCTTAATACAGTTACTTCTGCTGAAGTTATTAAATGAATGCTAGGTGAACTGTCCTGAAGGGCTACTTTAAGCCTAACCAATAAGCTAAGGTCAGAATCATACCCTGTAATTTGTGTTTATGAAGCAAAGACTTTAACCAATATGCCACCCCCAAAACCTACTATCCTGCTTCCTGAAAGGAAAATCAAGTGTGGTAATTCTAAATGTCTTTCTTTTATCTTGATTTTTGTATAGGCAGTCACTGGGCAAAAATACTGTTTAAAAAAACCTCTAAAATGCATCTCAGAGCATATAGAAACCTCATGGCTTCTGAGGGCCTAATGACCCCCAGGACCTTAGCTCAATACAGTTCACTGCAGTTATTGCACTGCAGTCTTGGTCAGGTAGGGTATGCTGAAAGGAGCAGGAAGAAACAATGAAGACTAAGGACAAATTTCTTTCTTTGATCATGTTTTTTGCTCAGGTAATCAGTGTATGAATAGGTTGTTTAAAAATAACTAAAATGCACCTCAGAGCATGTAGAATTCCCAACCCCCTGGCTTAATGCAGCTGTTTCCTCCATAGTCATCAGGGTACAGTCTTGCTTAGACAGAACATGTTGAATGAAAAACACTGAAGAGTAAAATAAGCTTTGAAAAAAAAAAAGAAATAGAAGGCTTTGGAACCTGTAACTGGAAGCAAGTACAAATAAGGAGGCTGGTATAGGATGCCCAACAGTGATGTGGTTGTTCACATCAGCCATAGCAGGCAGGTTATGGCTTTAAATAAAAATGTTGTCATTTACAGGATAGTGGCATGGGCAAAAACTGCCTCTGCCGCTGTCATGATGATAGTCCTCTGGTTGTCTCCCCCCCCCCCCCTTGTTCTGGAAATACCCTGTATAAAAGAACAAATGGGCTTGAGACACTTTGAGGGAAGCTTGACAATTAGTATGCATGGACACAAAAAACAAAAAACAAAAAAAAAGTTTATTTTCCCCTTTAATTCAATACAGTACATGACGGGGAGATGGCACCACTGCTGCAAGTGTAGCAGTGCGTGTGTGTGGGGGGGCATGATAACATTGCCACCAATGTGATGTCCAGATAGCAAGACACCACCTATTGTGGCATCAAGATGGCAGACACTGGCAGATTTTCAAGATGGCTGCACACTGATCAACAGCTTAATTTCAGCTCTCCCAGTGTGAAAAACAAAACTGATAGATAATGGCCAGTAACTCTACCAGTTAATTCAGTTACTGGCTAGTAAGTAAAATGCCTGGATGCCAGCAAAGAAGACAAGTAAGACAGCCTGAAAGAAAATCAACTAGAAAAGGTGAAGAGAAAACACTGGCTGGGAAGTATCCTGCAGTTGTTCAGCAAAAATCAGTTCAAGCACCACCTTTGGTGTAAGACATAGCTTCCACTAGACTGCAGGAAAAAATAAATTAAATGTGTTCAGAGCTAATTAAAATAAAACATTGAAGGAGTGTTTCATCTCAAATAACAAAAGGCTGGAAGAAAGGAAGAAGCTTTAAACAGCTATTCAGATGAAATGATAAAACTGCATAAAGGTTGAAATGAAGAAAAGGCTGGCTGAGTATGAGACTGCTCAAGAAGAGATGTTTCAAAAAATGGTAGAGTTAGAGGATAGAGCATGCAGGGAAAACCTGAGATTTTCTGTTGTACTAGAGAAACTGGGAGGAACAGACTGCATTAATTTTATAAAAGCACAAATAAGCTAATGGACTAGTATTCCACAGCAGGGTTTGTTTACTGAAAGGACACATCATGTGTATGCTCCCAACCTAGCCATGAGAAAGCAGCCAAAACTTGTATCAGTAAAGATGCAATTGTACCAGCGTAAAGTCCTAATCATGACAAAACTGTAGCAGAAGGGCGAAGTATTAAAAACTGGAGACAGTGGAGTGTTTGTGGAAAATGACTATTCACTGTACACCAGGCAGAAGAGAAGCAAATTTATCCCAGCAATCAGAGAATGTTGAGACACAGGCATGAGATTCAAGCTGCTGTATCCAGCTGTCTTCAGAATATTTTTTCCTGGATGATCAAACTGATTTTTGATGGAGTACAGGCTAAGGAAGAAATACAAAAGTTTGACAAAAAGTGAGACATCAAACAGAAGGGGACACTGGTTCTCATTCTTCTGATAACAAACCTCATGAAGAGACTTTGTCAGTGAAACCTTTTCCAATGTTTCAAAGGAAAATGCTTGAGTGACGGAAAAAAGCACAAGAGTTGACTAGAAGAATGGGGAGTACCTTGGACTTGAATCAGAGTCTGGGGTTGGGAGATGGAGATAAACATGAAGACCAGTAACACTGCAGTTAAAGAATAAATGTGAGCTTATAAAGCATCAGTCACATTTGTGAAATATGGCTATACATGAAAAAGTGGAAAGATTGGACTTTTGTTGACCTTGTTAAACTTGTGAGGGACTGAAAAGCACATATGGCACTTCATATCATTAAATGTTTGGAAGGACACTAAGGGGAAGGGAAGAAAAGAGGAAAAGGTAACTGTAAGTAAAACAATTTTTGTTCTTAAAGGTATGTGTATAAAACATTTCATGATATAAACTGCATATTATACAGCAAAGCATTTTCAGTTATTGTATGTGATGATACTACAGTAAACAAGTGCATTTTTTCTTTCGTTTTTTAGCTTTAAGAAATATAGGCATTACAGTATAAAAACAGTAGAAAGGCTGGATAAAAGCATGTTTAAGTTAATAGGCTGTAATCTTGGGTTGTTGCAGTGTGGGGGGTTGAGTGTAAAACTGCACAGATCATAATATATGTAGAGTTGGTATGTTTTCTCTTACTTTTGCATAGGTGAATGTCTGGATTAAAGCCCTTGGCTTAATAATATATTTTAGTGAAAACAAGTAAATAAGACAATATGGAATGTAATGAAAAGGTTTCCTTTAGCAAATAAATGTTCAGTGTAAGTTGAGAAGTCTTCACCTGAGGGCAGTTGTACATTTTGTCCTTCCTCCAGGGAGGTCTCATGGAAATGGATAACTGGTGCCAGAGCCATGGCCTTAAGCTAAATGCGAAAAAATGTATAGTCATACCCTTTGGGAAAAACAAGGTAACCCCTAATTACCACATGGGTGGTAATCCATTAAACACGGAAGAAGTCATCAGGGACCTGGGGACCCAAGTTGACAGTAACCTCTCTTTTAACACTCACATTGCCAAAGTGGTTAGGAAGACCTTCTACATTGCCCACCTGATCATGAAGGGATTCACATCCAGATCAGGAGAGGTCATTGTACCCCTGTACTCTTCACTTATCAGACCAATGATTGAGTACAACGCCCCATTCGGAATGTACCTTACCCGACACCTGCAGCAGTTGGAAAGACCCCAAAAGTTCCTCACCAAAAGGATAAAGGGGCTCAAACATATGTCATACGATGCCCGACTGAAGAAACTCCAGCTCTATTCAGTCGCATACCGTCTGCTCAGAGGTGATCTGTGCCTGACATACAAGGCCATGTCCAACCCGGAATTAATGGACATGCTCCACCTCAAAAAATCCAAATCCACCAGAGCCATGAGAGCAAGAGACTTAAACCTCAACACAGATATAAATAGGACGTGCTGGAGGGACAGATTCATCACCCAGAGACTCCCTACACTATGGAACAGAATCCCAGTCCATGTGAGGCAGAGCCCCTCACTGACTCTGTTTTGAGATCGTAGGTTTACCCCGGCAATCATCTCTGTGTCACTGCTGGACAGAGGCACAGCAAACTAATGGGTATAGTGTTCTCATCCTAAGGGGTGGTGAAAGCCACACACACTCTGGCTAGGCTTATAAATGCCCTAGGGCAGATAGCCTAGTATGAACCTATGAACCTATGAGACAGACTAGCTACAGGTATAGGCAATAAAAGCCAAATCACTTTTTAAGGCTAAAAGTAAGTCATCATCACAGAAAGATTGTCTTGACAGATGTTATTGCCACAAAAAACAAGGAATGATAGGATGAAAATGTCAATTTTGCTTCATTCAGCTGGGGTAAGCAAGGGGACTGGTGGAACTAGATCTTGGATTTGAGGCTTCCGGAAAAGATACAGCTCAAAAAGGATTTCCATTCTTTCAGAGATGACAATGACATGCAGTCATGACTATTGTTTATACTGAAAATGGCTGACAAACTATGATATTGATCCAACTAAGACTCACTTCAAACATTTCTTGAAGTTATATAAAGACCTTAGCTGTTGGAACAGAAAAGAGGTCCAGATTATGAACTATGGCCACAATGGTAAATGTGTTCCACTTGGTCTGATATGTTTTCTGTGTAGATGATCTCCAAAGAGATGACAACATAGGAAACAGTCTAAATAACTCAATTTTCAGTTGAAAGGGAAGAGACAGGACATGGGTTTGAGCACTTAAGAGATCTTGATGCACTTTCCTGGATGGATGGGTGAAAATCCCCCAGTAAATGGGATACTGGGTGAGTCTATTGAGATGAAAAGGTTGGGTCAAGAAAAAGCAGATTGCACTAGGTTAAAATGGGGCAAAAAGAATTATGTCTGTCCTGCAATTCTCACATTCCTATGAACTTTGTTATCAGAAACTTTGGGAAAAAGACAGAGAAGACCCCA
Organism: Protopterus annectens; assembly: GCF_019279795.1. Classification (NCBI taxonomy): domain Eukaryota; kingdom Metazoa; phylum Chordata; order Ceratodontiformes; family Protopteridae; genus Protopterus; species Protopterus annectens. The sequence goes on along the minus strand of NC_056725.1, from coordinate 1,346,076,779 downwards.
AGGCCAGGGTCTCATGACAGGGTGTCGGAATCAAGAAAAAATGACATCTGGCATTGGTGGAAAGGCAAACACATTACAATTAGATGATTCCATTTCTTGAAACTTTGCTGGTCATGGACTAACTCAGAGACTACTCTTGAGGAATGAGTGAATCGGAGCTGAGTTTGCCCACCAAGCATTTGGCTTTCATAGACTTGTGGACCAGTGCAAGGAAGTGATTGGTCATGAAGGCCCATCTCCAGACTTTCACTACCTCTCTGCACCAGGGGTAAAATTAAGTCCTTTGTTGGCTACAGAGGTACCAAACTACTTCTAACATCACCTGAGTGAATGAAAATTAGGACATGAGGAAATACACTCCACTTATTTCAGAGCACTGATATGTATGAGCTACTCCTGGCTGGACCATACTCAATGGAAGGGTGAGGGAGTTTCATAATGGTTAATGTCTTTACCGTATAGATAAAGGATACAGGGTTTGATTCTGATATTTGGTTATTGGCTAGGCATGTAATACACTTCAGAGTAACAGCCTATTATTTACCTATGAACCTATGATTGTCTCTTTCTGACAATAGTCCCCACCTGCACCCAGAGTGAACAAGTCTATGGTTTAGGTGATTAGCAGAGACATCAGCATAAATAGCCTCAATAAAGAAGGTGGCCCAGAACAGTCCACCCTGGTAAATGTTCCTGCAGAAGTTTGGAAGTAACACTGGTCTATTCAAAGTGTATTTTTCCTATGCTCACTCTACTCTGTCTGTCTATCCATCCACTGCTGAATCTTCATATAGTGCCTGGTGCAGGCATAAGGCACCATGACAACAGCCACTGCCAGAAATCCAAAAGAACTGAGACACACAAACATAGGAAGTGTGGCTAGCAAAACAGAACGAATTGCAGAAAAACATACAGAAGCTTTTCTGAAGGCAAACATACTGAACAAGCCCTGATGTCTAGGGAATAACCTATAAAAAGTCAACACCTGAGTCATCTCCATCTAGAGCTTTGAAAAGCTCAGTGTGATCCCCAAGAACCACATGCATGATGCAAAGCAGATGCTCCATTTGCCTGACTCTGGGCACAGCCACCAAGAGCCAGTCATCCCAGTAAGGAAGCATTTTGGTGCCCTGCAGCCTCAGGTGTACTATTAATACTGACATGAATTTTAAGAAAATATGTGAAACCTGACAGTGTTTCAGCCTTATGCAGAACTGCAGGAAACTTCCTGACTGCTTTAACATCTAGCTGTGTGAATATATGCTTTGGAAATCCAAACGCTACATTCAGCATCCTTTGGATAAACTTGATAGAAGTGACTAGACACTGACCATGCAAAATGATTCTTTTGGAACAAATGTATTTAAGTTGTTCACATCCGGAATGGATCTGAGCTATTTTTTGGTTTTTGACAGTAAAAAGAATCTTGCCTTTTGGTAGTAAAAATAATATTAAATAATATTCAACCCATTGCTGGTAATAAGGGACCTTGTGCATGGCTGCTTTTCAAGAGTTTCTTTATCAGGATCTTTTTGTCAGAGCAAAATGTCTGTCAGGCCAGTGAAACTGTATATAATAAAATGCAAAGAAGGAAGGAAACTCCTTAGGCAGTTCTAAAACAGTACAAGCATACCTCTCAACTGTAAAGATTTTCACAGAATGTCCAGATTTTTTCCTCATATTTTGGTCCATTTTTCATAAAATTGTGGTTTTCTGGCAAATTAGTGGCAAATCATTAAAGACTGAAGTTAGAAAATAATGACAGGCATTTGAGTTTCAGACTTCATACCCTTCAGAAAATCCATGCTAAAGCAAAACATGTTATTATATCTCCTTTCTAAGTTTGTAAGTGCAATATTAAAAAAAATTATCCCTATTTTTGGCCTTTGTCCCACTTTTATTAATGGTTTTGTCCAGATTTCTTGCTGTAAGTAGTTAAGAGGTATGAGTACAAGAGAGAGAGAAATGTTGAACATGTGGAGGCAGTTGCTAAAAGGACTAAAATCTGTATGTCATCATTCAGTCTATTGAAAGAGACATCCTTTGGGCTTCTGTTCCAGGGAAGAGAAGATGATGACAATAGTGTTTAAACTATTATAAAACAGCATTCTTGAAGGTTCTCTCCTCTGAACTGCACACCACAGTTTTCCTACACATTTCCTGCAGATGGAACTAACACTGGTAATGCCTGCATCAGTACAACCCATGTTAAGTACCTGCTACGTTTGATTTAGATTATGAGACTTTTATTAAAGAGTACTTTAAGACTGCTCAGAAGGCTGCTAAGTCAAAGGACTTATCCCCTACTCAATTATCTCTGGAACAAACAAAAGTTGCAGATCAGCCCCTGACAAATCTGTGCAGCTAAGATATTTGCCATTGCCAGTGTTAATGGAAAAGGAGAAGAAAACATTAAAATGATCTTATTCACCTTTTTCATCTGAAGGGGTGGATATTTTTTATGTAGATAGTATATCCTGAATGGGTGCTGAATCAGAACATGATGACATTTCTTCTCAGTCTTCTGGATCCCCACCTGATAAAGTCATCTTCATGGAAAATAAATTTTATTGAGAAACTTTTCTGACCGATCTTCATGAGATTCTGCTTTCCCAATAAAGCGGTCAAAGACTAAAGGAGACAAAGTGGACATTCCCTCCTTTTCTAAATCCCTTTTACATTATTAGCTAGTGCATATTTTCTTAGTATCCTGATACACAATTTCCAACCCTGGAAAAGTTAAACAGAATTAGTCGGGCCCAATAAGACATGGCTGACCTGTTTAAAAAGCAGAAGACTCATTCTACAACTACTGCATTTAACCCAAAGCACTATTAGAAGAGGATGGTCAGTCTGTTTACTTTTCAGTTTGATAGAAAATCCCTAGTGTAGGACAGAGAGACCAGTAATGGTGCATTGGGATCATTATTCTACCCTGGTTAATATAAGCAAGCAAGTAAACAAATGAACAGACAGGGGAAAGTGACACATCATCCAGCCTATCTATCAGCGCACTCCATTACAATTCTCATAAGGTTGTCTATAAGAGCTTCATATGTTGTCAAATATAAGCAATGATGCAATCTCTTTTTGAAGGAAATATAAGTGATATCTTTGAAAAAAAGAAGTTATGTCTTACCATAACGTTCTATCTGTGATGTTGATCCTCGTTCAGTCATTACGCATGGGTATCGGTTCTGACCTCGGAACCGAGCCGGCCATTTTCCAAGCTCGCATCAGCCACAAACTCTTGAGCTAAACTCTTACCCATAATTCCCCTCTTCCTGTTATCTCAGATTGAGTTTGCAAGTCAAAAGAAGGTAGAGGCTACTTCTGGTCAACTGACCTATCTGAATCAGAAGGTGAGATCCACTATAAGCCTCAGGAGGGGGATGGAGGGAGGGTCGTAATGACTGAACAAGGATCAACATCACAGATGGAACGTTATGGTAAGACATAACTTCTTTATCTGATGATGTTAATCCTCATTCATTCCTTATGCATGGGACAGAGTTCCCAGCTGCCTTATTTCTTGGGAGGCCCTCATGGAAGGATGTTCCTGAGCACCATAGAGCCAAATGATGCTCTTCCCCTGGAAGCCAGATCTAATTTGTAATGGCTGATGAATGTATGTGGTCTAACCCACATACCAGCTGCACAAATGTCATGTAAAGAAGCTCTAGCATGGAAAGCAGCTGAGGTTGCTACTGACCGAGTAGAATGAGCCTTGACAGTGGTAGTTAACTGAACATTATGCTTGCTGTAAATAAAGGTCATGCAGTCTTTCAACCACTTAGCCAACATGACCTTGGAAACAGCACATCCTAATCTAGGTCCAGAAAAGGCCAAAAAAAGCTGATCTGACTTGCGAGAAACTTTAGTTCTGTCCAAATATAAACAAAGTTGTCTGTGAATATCTAGGGTATGTAGGCAATACTCTCCTGTGTTTGAATGATGGGAAAGAAAACTGGCAATTCATTGGTTTGTTTAATGGACATGTCAGAAATCACTTTCGGCAAAAAGGTAGGATTAGTTCTCAATGACACTCTATCCTTACGAAAGGTCAGATATGGCTTCTTGATACACAAGGCTTGAAGTTTCGAGATATGTCTGGCAGAAGTAATGGCAACTAAGAATAAAGTCTTCCAGGACAAGTATTTGAAGTCGCAAGAAGAAGCTGGTTCGAAGGGTGACGTTGTCAAAACTTGTAAGACTAAAGCCAAATCCCATGGTTGAGTGGGTTCTCTAAAGGGAGGTTTTAGATGAAAAACGCCTTTTATGAAGGTCCTGCATAATTTGCGAGACATGAGAGAAGAATCCTGGACCTCATTGTGAAATTTAGAAATGGCGGCCAAGTGAACTCTGATCGTGGAAGAAGAAAGACCAGACTGGGATAAATCAGACAGATATTCTAGCACTACAGGCATTGGTGCTGAGAAAGGATCTATCTGTTTTTCTTTTAGCCAGATAGTAAACCTCTTCCACTTGCTGAGGTATGTATTTCTGGTAGACAGCTTATGAGATGCCATGAGAATATCACGTACAGGTAAGGATAGATCATTCTGCCTGGTAATCACTGGAAGTGGAGGAGCCAAGCTGTGAGCTTTAGGCTGTTTAGATTGGGGTGAATCAGGTTCTGCGGATGGGAGATCAAGTCTGAGATTGGATCGAGAGTCCACGGTTGATCTAGCAGGTGAGGCCACAGGAAGGGGAGCCAAATTTGATGAGGCCAAAATGGCGCTATGAGGATTAATTTGCTCTTCAACCAGTGGGCTTTCTTCAGGACCTGGGGAATGATGGAAAGAGGAAGAAATGCATAAAGTAGATCCGAGGGCCAATCGTGGACTAGAGCGCCCCTGGGTGACTGTCCCCGAGGGGGAATCAGGACAAAAAAATTGCTGCATTTGTAGTTGGTTGGGGAAGAAAAGAGGTCGCAGCAAGGAAGACCCCAGCGGTTGAAAATCTCCGCCGCTATCAAGGGATTCAGGGACCACTCGTGAGGTTGAAGAATGCATCTGATGAGTCTGTCTGCTATCACGTTGGAACTCCCAGGAATGTGCGTTGCTACAAGAAACCAGATGGTAGCCATCGCCCATTGCCATAATCTCACGGCCTCCCGGCAAAGGGGATAAGACTTTGTTCCGCCTTTGCTTGTTGATGTACCAGACCACCACCATGTTGTCTGATTGAATTGCAATGGTCTCAGACGGCAACAGGGGATGAAATGCTTGCAATGCCAGAAGCACAGCCCTCAACTCCAGAACATTTATATGCAAATGGGCCTCCATTTTGGAAATCTTTCCCTGAAATAGGCCCCCCACCCCATCAGGGAGGCGTCCGTGGTCACTGTGGCCATGGGCTGTTGGGGGGAGAAGGTACAGGACCATTGAAGCGGATTCTGAGACAACCACCACTTTAAGTCATGCTTGCACCTGTAAGTTATCTGAATCTCGGCTGAAGGAGGGAGCTGAAAAGGGTACCACTGAGTGAGTAGTAACCACTGTAGAAGCCACATGTGAAACCTGGCCAGGGGAACAATTGTAATGGAGGCTGCCATGAAACCCAACAGCTGTAGAACCAAGTGAGCTGAGGATTTCTCCTTTGAGAGGATTGGAATCAACTGTTGTCTCAATCTTTGAATTCTGTGCTTCGGAATGGATGCTCTGCAGTTCTTTGTGTTCAAGAGGACCCCTATGAACTCTGTGGATTGAAATGGGGTGAGATTGGAATTTTGCCATTTTATGGTTATGCCTAGCCTTTCTGCGGTGTGAAGAGAAAGCCAGGGCTTTTTCTAATAGATGACTGGTGGAGGCGGTGATGAGCCAGTTGTCTAAGTATGGAAAAACCTTGAATCCCTGTAGTCGTAGGAATGCTGTGACAACTGACATGCACTTTGTGAACACTCTGGGGGCTGTAGAGAGTCCGAAGGGCAGTACTCAGAACTGATAATGACTGGTTCCTGCACGGAAGTGAAGGAATCTCCTTGACTGTTTGTCCACTTTTATGTGATAGTATGCGTCTTGAAGATCTATAGAGCACATCCAATCGTTTTTTTCCAAAAGTGGGAGGATAAACTGTACAGTGACCATCCGGAATTTCTGTACCTTTATGAATTTGTTTAACACACTGAGATCCAAAATTGATTTCCAGTCCCCAGTCTTTTTTGGCACCAAAAATAGTCTTGAGTAGAATCCGGATCCTATCTGGTCTGGTGAGACTGTTTGGATGACTCTTTTGCCTAGCAGCTTTGCAGTCTCTAATGCTGCCTGTACCCTTTGACTGGGTGGCACATCGGGTAATTTCCTTAAGGTGGTGAGATAAAGATCGAATGGGATATGGTAACCTCTGGTTATTACCTTTTGTACCCAAGAATTGGTGGTGACAGTTAGCCAGGCAGAAGGGTACAAAGAGAAACGACCCCCAACCACTTCCAGAGGAAAGCAGTTGGGCCGTTCCTCAGGAGCGCTGGTAGGGTTGGCCAGTGAAAGAATCCCTGGAACCATGGTTATGCGGACCTCTTCTGCCCTGAAAGGGACGTCTTCCCTGAGAACTTCCCCCTCTGTCTCTAAGAGAAAAACCGGCCTGTGTGTCATGGAAGGAGCCCTGAGATTTTTTGTGTCACATCTTCCCACTCTTTTGGTTTCTGGAAAAAGCCCATTGAGGGGAAGAATAACGGACACCCATGGCAGAAAGGGTCTTACCGTCCTGTTCACATCTAGCCAGTGTGCTTTTAACTTTGGGACCAAACAAAGAAGAGGCTTCAATTGGAGTGTTGATAAAGGAAGCCTTGAAGGGTTCCGCAAAATCACACAAGTGCATCCAGGCAAGTTGTCTCAGAACAACGCCAGCACCCGCTGCTCTAGCTGCTCCTTCTGATGCATGAGAAATGAGACACATGGAGAAGTTAGAAATAGATTCAATGGTGGCTAACTGAGAGGCCACTTTGTCACGGACCTCATCAGACACAGCACCAGCCAAAGTTTCAGAGAGCTCAGAAATTAAGTCTTTTTGAAGCCTGGTAAAATGTGCCATATAGTTCAGAGCCCTGATTGCAAAGGTTCCTGATGCAAAGGTATGCTTCCCAATTTTGTCCAGAGTCTGAGACTCTCTGTTGGGCAGATGAACAATCTGGCTTTCTTCGTCCACCAGGTCCTTTTTAGTTGTGGCCGCCACCACCAAGGCATCTACCGGAAGACCTTTGGACCAATAGGGGTTGCTCTCAGGAGGGGACAAAATTTTATCTGGCCTCCGGGGAATGGTCTCAATGGTGTCAGGAGCTTTCCATGCATGCTGCACAATGAGCCGGACCAGTTCATCGGCAGGTGGAGTAACCCAGGAGGTAGAGGGCCAGGCACGAAAGGCCTGTAGGAAAACAGAGTCTTCAGAGGTTGGGTTAGAGGGCTGCCAGTCACCTTTCTGTTTCAGGATTTCTAGGATATCTCCGAAGGATACCTCAGAGGGTGACCTAGAGGACCCTTCCCCATCATCCAAGTTTGTGTCTTCGGTGAGGGACTCCTCAGTGGAGTCCATGCGTTTCCTCTTACATGAAGACTTCTGATGAACTTCCTCAGAGGGAGGAATTGGGGAAGGCAGCTCAATAGGGGCCTCCTGTGGGGGCAAGTCCTGAGGCTCTCATGCCCGGTGTTCTTGTGTAAAAAAGGCACTGATAGCACAGAGACATCAGCCGACGCAATAGTCTTCTCTGGACTCAGAGTCCCTGGATGTCTGTGGAAAGCCGAAGAAGGGGCACCACAGTTAGCATCCTGGGTAGTGGCAAGAGAATCCTGCCACAAAGGCAACTGAGGCTCCTTAGTGAGATCCAAAAGGGGAACTGCAGGTGAAGATTGTGCTATAGTAAGGGGCTTCCAAGACAGTGATGGGGGCTCTGATGAAAAATGGTCACCTCCCGAGGAAGTACAAGTCCTGGGAGGAAGAATACCTCTAGCCAGGAGCAACTGATCCACAAGACGCAGCACATCATGTTCAGAGAAGCTTCTAGTGGATCTCACAGACATAGCTGAAGGAGAATCAGGTCTATCCAAAGTCGGAACAAGTTCGGTGCCCACAACGATGGGAGTTTGTACTGCAAAAAGAGGAGTTGGCATGGCCTGAACAACAGTTTTGTGCCCCGAGGGAACCATCAGTGCCGAAGGTAATGTCTGCACTGGCGAGGTTGGTACTGAAGTGGTAATTGGTGGTGTCGAAGAGTCTGCAACAGAAAGGGAAAGGTCGGTGCTGAGCGAGTAGTCGGCACCGAATCGATGGTCTGAACCGAGAGGGAGATTGGCGTCGACACACCTATTGGCGCCAACAAAAACTGCATGGACTGTGCTGTTGGTGCTGATGAAGGAGTCTGAACAGAGGATCCCCTCAGTTCTGATGCTGTATGAGGCACACTACTCGGTGTCAAGAAAGTAGATGGCGCCGATGGACTCGGAACTGAATAACTAGGCTCCGAAATCATCTGTGCCGAAGAGGCCAAATCTGTAGTGGAAAGCTTAGGTTTTTTTTTGGTCTCGGTTCCATGGGGCCTCCAGCTGGAGAGGATGGAAGAGATTTAGATATTTTATAATCATCACTCCTTTTCTTGTGGGAGCTTGGAGGGGATGAGACCTCCATCCCAGAAATAGCCTCTGAAAAGGAAGATTTAAGTAGCCCCATTTAAAATCAACTTATTCTTTCTTTCAATAACAGTCCTATTAGTGAAATTCTTACAAATCCCACAAGGTGGGTCAACTGTTAAATGAGGCACACCCAAACAATAAACACATAAAGAATGTGCATCAGAGACAGGCAATTTATGGCCACATTCCACACAGTTTTTAAAACCTGGACTGCCTTTTTTATCTGTCATAGTAAAGAAAGGGGAAAGAAGGGTTACCAAAAAGGAATTACCCAAAGATAAGGCCCAGAAAGACTTACCAATGATGGTAAAGGGAAAGAAATACCTCGTCGGTAAGAGAAAGAAAAAAACAAAATAAGAGCACATTAGACCTCTCAATCAATCGGGGACAAATTTCAACAGAATCAGGGACAAGTCAAGAAAAAATCAGGGACAATCAGGGACACTTTTAAAATACTAGTGCTATTAACTTGAAACATTGACAGAATCAGAGCATATGAATTAATACACATTTTCTGAAGTAAAAGAAGTCTATAACTCTTAATTATTGTCATTATTCATTAAGTGTAATTCACCACCTTTCCTCCAAAAGTCACTAGTTTTAGGAGGGATTAAGAGGGACAGAGCTAAAATTTGAGTAAAAATCAGGGACGTCCCTGAAAATCAGGGACAGTTGAGAGGTAAAGTAGTCGCTAGGTGCGATAAGGTAAAAGATAACTAAATAACTACTTTTTTCCTCAAAAAGTTTAGTCAAATTTTTGAAAAGATGAAAAATGTGTACTTAGCTCAAGAGAAGTAGCCTGACATGACGTAACAATCTGAGGTAACAGGAAGAGGGGAATTATGGGTAAAAGTTTAGCTCAAGAGTTTGTGGCTGACGTGAGCTTGGAAAATGGCCGGCTCAGTTCCGAGGTCGGAACTGATAGCCACACGTAAGGAATGAATGAGGATTAACATCATCAGATGGTTACTTCTACTTTTGAAAAGGTTTACATTTACTATAATCAGCAGATGCTTCTGCAACTCTGAACGAGGACTGCTATACTATCTAATTGGCCTGGTTAACAAATGAATTATAAACTCGTTATGTAAAAAACTTACAATATTAAAATGTTCCAGCTTCAGTGGACTACTTTTTTTGAAAATCACCTGATGGTACTTTAACTAACCCAGAGAAGAAAGTACAGTTGTGTACTCTTACCATAAATGTAGATGTTCGAGTATGTTCACTGTTACAGTCATTACTGTAGGGTTCTTCCTGCTGGCAGCAGCCCTCGATCGGCCAGAGTCCCAAAGTCGGGTCCGATGTCGGCTGAAGTCGCTCCTGCCCTGACATCAGTGCACCAGGGGTATAAAGACCTCAGCCGATGCCATTTTCCCCAGTTTTTCTTGCCCCAGATGTCAGGTGCCCAAAAATAAAGGCCAAAAGCTTAATCAAAAAGAATAAGCAAACATAAACCAGAACATTCTCAAATATCACCAGCAAAAATACCTCAGAGAAAAAACAAATGCCAAGGAGACACAGACAGCACTCAAAGAACAACAAAAGAGAGGACAGGAGGGAGGGTAACCCAGACTGTAACAGTGAACATACTCGAACATCTACATTTATGGTAAGAGTACACAACTGTACTATGTTCTTCGTGGTTCACTGTTACAGTCATTACTGTAGGGTTGAATCCCAAAGCTAAGAAAGGGTGGATGGAGAAGGAACAGAAGGGGCGGCCACAAAACCCTGCAGGACTGCAGAGGCAAAGCCTGCCCTAGATTTAGAATAGAGGGGGAGATTGTAGTGCTTAGAAAAAGTATGCACAGAACTCCAAGTTGCAGCTTCTAAGATCTCCTTGGTAGGAACTCCACTGAGAAAAGCTGCCGAAGTGGCAGTAGCTCTGGTAGAATGTGTTCTGACATTAACAGGAACAGGTTTACCATGATGAGAGTAACAGAACTTGATGCAGTGGGCAATCCACTTAGAAATAGTCTGCTTAGTGATTGCTCTCCCCGTGAGGTAGAAGCATAAGCCACAAACAATTGGTCCGATTTCTTGAAAATCTTGGGTCCTGTCCAGGAAAAAACAAAGCTGCCTGTGTTTATCTAAAGAATGCAAAATACTTTCCTCTTCACTTTGAGGATTAGGATAAAAGGTAGGCAAATGAATAGTCTGATTCAAGGCTACTTTCAAAACCACCTTAGGCATAAAGGTGGGATTAGTCCTCAGGGACACCCTGTCCTGATGAAAAATAATAAAGGGTTCCACAGCCATGAGAGCTTGCAATTCCGAAACTCTTCTGGCAGAGGTAATGGCTAAAAGAAAAGCAGTTTTCCATGATAAAAACTTTAAATCTGTGGAAGCTGCAGGTTCAAAAGGAGACAAAGTTAACTTTTCCAAAACAAAGTTGAGATCCCAAGTGGGAAGTGGTGCTCTTAAAGGAGGCCTTATATTCTTTGCCCCTCTCATATATTGCTTAAGTAACAGATGAGAAAAGATTGGGGGATCCGTATTGTAATGTGCAGAAATAGCAGAAGCATGAATTTTGATAGATGAAAAAGATAGGCCCTTATGTAACATCTCTGTTAGGTATTGTAAAATCAGAGGAATGTTTGGAACTGCAGAATCAAAACCCTGGGCCTGAGTCCAGGAGCAAAATATTTTCCATTTACCTGCATAAGATTTCCTGGTGCTGGGCCATCTAGCTTCAAGAATTACGTCCAGTACCTGTTTGGTAAGGGTAGAATTGTTTAAAGACCCTGGATCCGCCAGGCTGCTAGATTCAGAGTTTTGACATGGCTGTGCAGGATCT